>NW_006203281.1:244691-276549 GCF_000334495.1 Tupaia belangeri chinensis | reverse complement strand
CCCCCCGAGGGGATGGCCACACCACAATCCCTTCTCCTCCATTCTCCTCTCGGGATCTTGGGCACACGCACCCGGCATGAGTTCAATCCACCGGGTCCGAGACGCGAACTGTGGTCAACTACATGGGAGTCCAGTAACATAGCCATTACACTAACTGCTGGTTCCTTTGGCTTCTCTTTTTTTTATGTTGGCTTTTTGATTGCCTTATCATAAAATCTCAAGGAACTGAGAGCTATGTAATTTTACTTAGTTTCTATGTATTATAACCAATAAGTTTAGATTTTTCATATATTGTCCAACTTATTAAGAAAATACTTTCTTTTCCTCACAAAAGTTTATGCCTACAGGGAACCAGCAGTTAGTGTAATGGCTATGTCGCTGGACTCCCACGTAGTCGACCGCGGTTCGTGTCCTGGACCCGGTGGCTTAAAACTCACGCCGGGTGCGTGTGCGTGCGTGCCCAAGATCCCGAGAGGAGAATGGAGGAGAAGGGATTGCGGCGTGACCATCCCCCCTGGAGGGTGATTTCTCGCTTTCTGTCTCTATGTGTCTCTCTGTCTGTCTGGCGGGCGCACGCGCCCTACAGTGAAAATCTCTCCAAAAAAAAAAAAAAACAACAAAATAAAAGTTTATGCCTACATACACATACATATGGTTACTCTTAACTCCGCATCTCTCTGTTATGCCATTAACCATGTTATCATGCATTTTGAAGGACCTTTATGGAAATATCCTATAACAAAATTCTATTCATTCCTTTTATAGTAATTTTTAAAAATTTTATATTATTGACAACTTCTAAGATAAATTGCAGGATAAAAGTCCTGATTTTTCTCTACTTTAGTCATACTTTATAGTTTTTAATTTCTTTTAAAGTCTATAAATGTCAACATAAAACATTTGATCTGTGTGTTGTGTGAGTGGGTGTATGTGTGCACATGTATATTTGGTATTTTTGAAAATTCAATAATTTCAAGGAGTAACTAACTTTTGCTCACTTTTACTCAGAGACAATTCAATGAGAATTCAATACATATTTCTAGATGCATTGGGTGGTCATGAAAATCATTTCAAGTTTTTGCATAGAAATACATCTCACAATTCTAACGATGACCTACTATATCATATTATCAAATAAGTCATCCTTACAATCTACCTTTAAATTTACTTCTATTAGATAATAAATATTAAAGGCCAAAAGATGCTGAAAAAGAGGTATATTTCTTTAATAGGAGAAAAAAAAACTTTTTACCTTTACACATCTATACACAATATGAAATAGTAGTTTCAGGAAGGAGGAAGCAAATTGTTTTTCATTGACCCAAACTTTGATCCTTTGTCAGCAATCGCACTGTGGTTCTCAACAGTGAATTGTTAACTTTCAAAACATTATCTTTCAAAATATTTCAACTGTTTTTTTTTTCTTTCACCTGAGAAAAATGTATGACCCAACTGACAGTAATAAAATAAAATCTGTAAAACGATCAGTGCCTGTTTGATCTTAAGCAAAGATTCTATTAGCTGAGCAGTGACTTGGTTCACTGGGAGATACAATTTATCATTCAGCTTGAAAGGTTAAAACAGGCAACTATATATAAATGTGAACAAAGAAATATTTGTCAAAAATTTGTAGCAAAATTCAACTCTTCTGCCTCTGCACTTGCTCTGAGAGAAGAAAGAAATGCGTAGTACATCTAAATGTCAAGAGTTAAAATCATTCTTGAACTAAACATAAGAGGCTTGCATATTTTTTGTCTGCTTATAGCACAAGGAAAAGTCAAAACAATATTTTCTTCTGAACAAGAAAATACTATTGATGATGGGTTTTGATACTCAGTTTGAATTTTAAGTGGTAGTGTTCTAGTGTTTGAAAACTGGCCTCTTCCTGTAGGGGTGGGAAGAAACCTTAGTTGTAGTGTTTGCATTCTGATGATGAAAATATCTCAATGATTTGGACTGCCAAATTGTTCCCTCTGAATGTAAATTGAGAAGAGATGATTTCAAGTGGATCTGTGAGCCACTCTATCTCATCACTTAAACATCATTACTTTAAGGTTATGACAGTGAAATGTAATATTCTTTAAGACTGGGGCAGGCAGATGGCATAATGGTTAAGCTGGACTTCCATATGGTCAACCGTGTTTCATGTCCCGGACCCAATGGCTTGAAACTCACCCCGGGAGAGCATGCCCAAGATTCTGGGAGGACAGTAGAGCAGGGATTATAGTGTATCCATCACCCCGAGGGGTGATTTCTCACTTTCCCTCTCACCGTCTCTGTCTCTCTCTCTGGTGAGCACACATGCTCTAAGGCAACAACCTCCAAAAAAAAAAATTGTTTCAGACCATATTTATATCATTTCTTCTGAATCTAATCAATCACATTGGGTTATAGGTCCATATATAATATTTTTAAAAATTTGAATGATACTACTTAATCATTAGTTCTATAGGCAGATATCTTCATAATCACACGGTTATGTAAGGCTTATTAAGTACACTATACTTTTTGTGTAAACTATCAGATAAAATCACATTTGGGATATGATTAGAGGTTAGCTATATTCTTCTGGAGTTTCCAAAATTAAGAAGTCGTTTCAATTTTACCTCTGGAAAACATTTTGAAAAATAAATTGTTTAGTTAACAAAGTTTACTGGGAGATAATTTTCTCATTAAAATTTGCCTAAATTCTATTCCCCAATTGGTGAGTGTTCCTGGTGCCTTTGTTAGAAATTAGTTGATTATAAATGCATGGATATTTTCTGAGTTCTCTATTCTATTTCAAGTGTCTGTTTTCATGCCAATATCTTACGGTTCTACTTACTATAACTTTGGAGTGTATTTTGAAGTCAGGCTGTCTGATGCTTCCAGCTTTGTTACTGTTGCTTGATTGTTTTAGCTCTTTAAGATCTTTTTTGGTTTTATACAAGTTTTAGGGCTTTTTTTTTCTATTTCTGTGAAGAAAATCATTGATATTTTGACAAGGGTTGTGCTAAATCTGTAAACCATTTTGTGTAATGTGAAAATTTTAGCAATATTATGTTTTTTTTTTGTTGTTAAGACTGTTTGCTATAGGGCACATGCACTCGCCAGAGAGACAGAAAGCGAGAAATCAGCCCCCAGGGGGGATGGCCACTTCACAATCCCTTCTCCTGCACTCAGGATCTTGAGCACGTATGCTCATGCGCCTGGCCTGAGTTTAAGCCACCAGATCCAGGACTCGAATTGTCATCAACTACATAGGAGTACAGCGACATAGCCATTACACTAACTGCTGGTTCCCACATCGATTAGATTATTTTACAATGTGTACATAGATTAAAACATCACAGCATACCCCACAAATTACTATAAATAAAATAAAACTTAAAATTTTTAAATAGGGACCAGCAGATAGTATAACAGTACATAGCTGGACTCCCACATGACCAACCACAGTTCAAATCCTGGACCCAGCATCTTGAAATTCACACTGGACACATGCATGTCAAAATCCCAAGAGGAGACTGGAGAAGAAAGGACTCAGGTGTGACCATCCCCTTGAAAAAAAATAAAATAAATAAATAAAATTTGGCTAATTTTCGAGAATCCAAATTGCTTAATACCAACATACTAATATATTTACTTTAGAATCATTAAAGAATTTTTTTTGCTATGATTTAAGTTAAAAATGTAGTAGACAGTAGAATAAAAATAACTGTTTTTAATAAGAGAGAGAGAGAGAGAGAGAGAGAGAGAGAGAGGAAGAGAGATAGGTATTTATTTCAGAGAGTTTTATTATTTATTATTATTACTACCAGAGGGCACATGTGCTCACCAGGGAGAGAAAGAAAAGCACCCCACATTGAGACATCGTCATTTCACGTTTTTTCCGTCCGTTTGTCCGTACTGTCCAGACTTTGCACATGTAGGCACAGTTGCTTGGCATGTCTCTAAAGTATGAGATCAGGATGTAAACTGCCTTTGGCCTGTAGTAATTCAGTCCTGCGATGTCCAGCATCCAGCCACTATGATATAGGCCTGACCCAGGAGAGGTGTTTTTGAGATGGTTTCATGTTGTTGCAATCCTCCATCCCTAGACTCCCACTTGATGAAGGCCAATGTCACATACTGCTATGACCAACATATTGAACTTCCCATGCTGCTCCCACATCAATGCAGCTACACCCTACTGCGTTGCCCACACTACTGCTGTTGAATAATTTTTTTAAAATTCTTTTGATAGGAATGCAGGAGAATGAAATAAACAGGCTATAATCACAATATTTATTTTTTATCTCTTATAGCATTGAAATACTACTGTTTTGTATATGTATAAGTGTGTGTGCATGTGCGTGTGATGTATTCAGTTTTTTTATATCGACTTTTTAAATAATTGTTTATTTAATTTTATTTATTTATTCATTTATTTTAATTTCACCAGAGAAAGACAGAAACACAGAGAGAAGGAAAGTGAGAAAGGAAGCCACCAGGTCCAAGACTCAAACCATGGTTAGCCACGTGAGAGTATTCAGCATCCTAAACACCAATATTGACTTTAAAGGCTGTGTGGAGAATACCAGTAACTTATTAACAATGTTCTAACGTCTTATTTCTTGTATTTTTCTTTCCATTCTCCTTTCCTTCCTTCCCTTTTCTTTCTTCTTTCTTTCACTTTTTCATTCTTTTTTTCCTTTTCTTTCTTTCTTTCTTTTCCTTTCTCTTCTTTTTTTCTTTTTCTTTCTTTATTTTCCTTTCTTTTTGTTCATCCTTTCTCTCTCTCTTTCTCTCTCTCTTTCTCTCTCCCCTCCATTCATCCATCAATTCATTGGCCTCAGAGATAAGTTTAAATTTTCACTATTAAATGTTATAATTATACACAGTGTTTAGAGTAATAAGCGACTTCAAAGATAAAATCTTTTGAAAAAGAGGTGATTGCAATTTTTAAAAATAGTTTGTTTGCTTCAATAGAAAGTGGACATATCTTGGTGAAATGTTTCATGTATAGATATTTGAGTACTAGAAGGAAATCTCTAGACACAATTCGGGTTAATTACCGTCAGTGAGACCAGCCTTGTACATCCATTACTGAGATTCCAACAATGTTTTTTTTTATCATATCGCTCTAAGTTTTAGTCATTAAGCAGATGTAGGGAGATGTCTGAGGCAATGGCATCCTGTTAGGCTCAAATACAGAAGTTGTCTCTCTTCATCTTGCCAAAGTAGACAGACGAGTACGACTCAACAAGTCTTGATGGATCTGCTTTGCAGAGCTACACACTTTTTCCCACTTGACCTCTCTTGACTTTGGCCTCTTTACCATTTAAAAGTAAAGAACTGGCAGTACATTGTATTAGTGTGATTTATTGGAAGATCAGGGTAATTTTGTATTACTTTTTTTAATTACCATAAGAAGAGAAAGAAAAAGAGACTGTACCTCTAATGGGGTACAATCATTTCATGGCCCGTTTTCCTCCGTTTCTCCGTTTCATCAGGATTTCAGGCATGCATGCACATGACACGTGCATGCACGCACATAAACACACACACACACCCCTTGCATTTTTCAAGAGTCTAGAGCCAGAATTCATACTTCAATTATGCAATTGGCGTGAGAGAGCTGGTTCCCAATACTGAATATTTAGTCATTGCTTTCACTACTTTTCATTAAAAGATGATACAGGAGAAAATCTAGACACTATTGTCTTATAAGCATTTATAGATTGGGCTAGTTTCATGCCTCCAGGTTGTTGGGGGAGAAAGATCCCACATGTATGCTTGAATGGTTCCAGATCTGGAAGGTTAAAAACTACACCAAATTCATGTGGGTGCACACCCAAAATCCCATAAATAAAGAATTGGAAGAGAAAGGATTGCTTGTGACCGTTTCCCATTGCGAGTCTTTTTTCCCTCTACCTTTTTGTCTTTCACTCACCTACCAGTGGGCACTTGTGTTTTCCCTAGTGAGCATATGTGCCCCATGGTCAATTAAAATAAAAACAATAACCACCAAAAAGAATTTAGAAATAGGACCACCCTCATGGCTTCATGTTAAGGGAGCCAGATCTCAGATGGCTGATAGAAGTTCAAATCCTGGCTCCAGAGGGTTTAACCTCTGGCAATTAAAAATAAAGTATTTAGGAATGATCTTGACCAAGTAACTTAGAGTTACAAGCAACTTATAGCTTGCATAACTTACAATTATATTATAAATTTCACTGAGCTCAAGAATAAGAATACAAGTCAGATTGCTTATAGGATATCCACTACTCCTTAACATATCCATTGGCTCAGGTAATGTTTTTCCTAATATATGTTACGTAGAAAGTAATTTATCTTAGAAGATTTGTCTTAGGCCAATGTGACATCACACAGAACTTATATCATTCAGCATACAAGATATGTGCAGGAAGATTTAGCTTGATAGTTAACCAACAAGAATCACCCTGAACCATCAAAGTTAGATTACAGGTACATAACATAAGTTAAGCACACATCCCAACAGACATTTTGATGATAATCTCAATGAATCTATAGTACTATAAATGGAAACATACCTTAAATATTCAATTGCAATGTTAGAGAAAAGTTATAAACATATAGTGGTTTTTGGTTAAAACATATCACTTCTATTATCAAACAATTATGGTCAGTCAAAATTCAAAACTATGCTTTTCTTTGGATATACTCAGATTTTGTTTGGAAGAAAAAAATTCCAACTTCCAATTATGCATAGATGACATTGCTGCAATCTAAAAGAGCAAAATCAACAGCACAATAATTTAGCACAGTAAAATGTAATAAATGAAGCCAGCCAGTGGCACAGTGGTCAAGACAGCTGGGTCCCACATGGGTGACTGTGCCGTAAGAGCCCCAGATCCAGAGTGTTGAGAAACACTTGGGATGTATGTATGTACATGCCCAAAATCCAAAGAGAAGAAAGGATTGTGCTGTGTCCATCCACACTAGGGGATGTTTTCTTCTTTCTCTCTCCCTCTTTTTTCTCTCAGGTAAGCACACATACTCTACAGAAAAATTACTCCCTCCCCAAATAAAGGCAATAAATGTATAGTGACTGCTAAATATATCTATGAAACAAAATGTAGAAGTGAAGTCAGAGGGATCTAAAGATTTTTAGAGGGGCCAGCAGATAGCATAGGGATATGTTGCTGGACTCCCACATGACTGACAACAGTTTGAGTCCCAGACCTGGTAGCTTGAAACTCATGCTGGGAATTTGTGCATGTGTGCCTAAAATCCCAAGAGGAGAATGGAAGAGAAGGTATTGCAGCATAGACATCTCCCCCGGGAGTGATTTTTCACTTTCCCTCTCACTGTTTCTCTTTTTCTGGTGAATACATAAATCCTATAGCAAAAACCTCTTAAAAAAATCAACGCCAGGATAGTTATAAACATACTTAAGTTTCAATCTGCCACAGATTATTTTAAAACAGTTCTTGAAAAGGGAACCTTTCAGTCCACTACATAAATTATTCATGAAATACAAACAGGATGTTGCCATGGAACATTCCATGAGTACACAGTACTTTAAGCCATCTCTCAAATGAACAAGGCACAGGAGTCCTCTCAGAGCTGTACTGCATGAGAACTCCCTCTTGTACTTTGTGCATACTTCACCTAACCCAGACATCTAAAGGGAACGTCAAAGTCATTGACATTCTCTGGAATATATCATCCCTGGTATATTATCCATCCAAAGTTGAGTACATAATTATGAATATTATGCCCTTAAGGTAAGTAATTGCAGACATCATTGTGTGTGTGTGTGAGTGTGCGTGTGTCTAGACTCTTGCCCATATGCCTCTTCCATCATTAATGTCTATTGAACTCCCACTCTGGCAGAAATGCAAAGATTCACACAATCTGAGGGCAGTCTGTCTGCATGCAAGAGGTGCAAAACAAAGGAGATGAAATAATGATTGAGCCTCAGTGTAAGCTATTGGTTTGGCTTGCAGCGTTTTCATGGTGGGGAATCTGGTATCTCCACTAGAGATACAGTATCTTGGAGAGAACAAGAGTTATTGACAATAAGCTAATTGCTACTGAACATCATCTCAAGTACTTGGTCATATTTTCTGTGGAATAATCTAGCTTGTTCAGTGGCCCATTGCCCTGTCATGGCTCTCTGGCTCAGGACAAGCAGCTGACTCTGGCATTGACAGTTCCAGCTTCCAGCATTGCTTTGCATCCCCAGAGCAGCTGTAGTTTTATCATTCTCTGTTAGATACATAAGCATAAATCTGGGTGCTCTGTCACCCACTATAGGATTGGGAGCCCACTTCCACTCTTCACCCCTTCACTTCCCTCTTGACAGTTTCCTTTCTTACCTTTTGTCACTCAGTTCAAAGAGTGATTACTGAAGTTCTTCAGTCTGGGTTCCCTCAGTGGTAACATTTGGGTAGTTCAATACTCCAACATCTATGTTACTAAATCCGTGTATTAAGTCTCCATCTATGAAAGGCATACTTTGCTTTATATTTAGATAGTCTTGATTGATGTGTAAACTTCACACCTTCTGAAAGGGTGCCCTTCGTCACTGTGTGTACTAAATTAATCTACTAAAAAACGTCCCTCTTAATTTTCTGACTTGAGCTTTTTTATATCTAGAAATAAATTTGCCAACAACTAAGAGTTATCCTAAATTTTGATGCTTTTCTTATAACTTTCTTGAAGTAACTAACTTTTCTGTGCCAAATAATCATATTTTGTTTTTGAAATAAAACATTAAAAATATCTCATGAACTTGTATTCATTCTAATTTTTATTCAAAATATATAGCTTCATCATTAAATATATAGCTTTACCCATTAAAATTGCCAATAGTTGAGTGAGTGCTAATATTAAACATAATCTGCATGATTTTTATTTTTAAGGAAAAATTTTTAATGTTTTGATCCAACATATGGAGTAATTGTAACTCCTGGATAAATGATTGTTATGTTTATAAATGGAAAACAAAGTAATTTTCAACTGCCAGAAATATCATTTCACTTTGAAAACAACAGTTTAAAAGAAAAAGTATAAACTAAGCTGTCATTAGAAAATATTGGATTTAAAAATTTTGGGTATCAGTAATATGAGAAGACAATCCTGAGCATATATAAACTGGTAGCTTTTCATTTTATTTTTGAACGGAATTAATGCTTTTTTCCTATGTCATACTAGAGAGGCTATGGCCAAAATAATGTCAGCATTGATTTTTATCCAGGATCTTTGATTTAGAAAGAAGAAATGGCAACTGAACTATTTATGGCAAAATAGCTGAGTAGAGATCTCAAACAAATATGGCATCATACGTGATCTTAAAAGACCATCTGTGTCTATAGACATTTCCTAAAATCCTTTTAAATTTGTTAAAAACTCTTCTCCAAAAGTTATTTTTAAATAAAGCTCTATTACCTCAGATAATGAAAAAAATCCTATGTAAATTTGACATTGGAGTCTGAACAGTAACTATAGCAAATAGAAAGAAAATGTTGAAGACTTGCTTTATTTAAACATATAAAAAAACTGAAATTTAATGGATTCCTACAATGATCCCTGTGCTCTGTCAGGTCTGATTAACTTCCTTAAAATCTTGGAAACTTTTCTTATTTGCATTTTGGAAGAAGAATTTCAATAGACACACTACTCTGAATATTATAATTGTGCATAACCATTTCAAACATGCAATGTAAAAATAGAAAGTGTTTTTGCCTCTTAGCAATTCATGTGTAAGTTAGATATTTAGAGATGCAATTTTCATGCAATAACTTTAACACATAATTTAAACTAAACAGTCATCTGTCATAGAGTTCAAACTGTATGTATATAAAACTGATATTGGGGCTAGACTGTGGCTCAGTGGTAAAAACTTGCCACTCTGCAAAGTTGACCTGCAGGGTAAGGTTCCTGGTTTGAGCCTGGAGACTTCCCTGAATACACTGAGCATGTGCATGACCTGGGACTACCTGAAGCTGGGAGTGGACTGTGATGTTGACCCTCTTGAAGGTGCTGTCTCTTCCTCATGAAGAAAATAAATAAACTGAAAATATATATATATACAAAAATGGGACTTTCTCTAGGAGGCTGATGTGAACAATTCCAGAGACTTACACTAAGGGGTAAATTCAAAGGTACATATTTATCATCTTTAGTTACCAGGAAAATTTTCAAATAAGATCAACTATCTGACCTTCCCATATTGTCAGTATATATATATACACATACATACATACATATATTATATATATATATACATACATATATTATATATGTGTGTATATATGCAGAACAGTATGAAATGACTACTTATGATAGAGGCGAAGAGGTGAAGGGTGAAACCTGAGCCAGTATTAGAGGTTGCATCAAAGAAGGCAACGTTTACCTAGAATTTGATGATATATATTTTTTTAGTTTATTTATCTCTTCCACAAAGGAAGAGAAACAGAGAAGGAGAGCAAAAGAGAGACAACACCCCCAACAGAATCCCAGCCTTGCAATCCACCCAGCCTCAGCCAGCCCTGAATTATGAGCACACGTGTGCCTGGCATACTCAGCGAGGTCTCCAGCCTTGAAAAGGGAACCTTTCCACTTGGGATGGTCTCGCAGTGCCTTGTGTTTTGCTGTTGTATCACTTACCAGTCCCTAGAATATGATCTTTATTGTTACAGCAGGAACAGACAAACTTTTCCTGTGAAGTGTCTTATCCTTTTGTGCTGCTGTAACAAAGTATCATATGCTGGTTAGCTTATAAATAACAGAAATTATACTTCTCCAATTGTGAAGACTAAAAAGTCCAAGATCTAGAAGCTCACAGATGAGTTGTCCTGTGTGAACCACTTCCTGGTTCTCAGGTCAGCTGCTTTTCACTATAACTTCCCCTGGCCATGGTAGATGTGCAGAATTTCTCTGGAACTGCTTTTATAAGAACATCAATTCCATTCAGAAGAGCACTGCCTTCATCATCTAATCACTGCCCCAAGACCCTACCTCCTAATACCATCACCTTATGGGTTAGGACTTCAATAAATGAATTTTGGAGAGACATAAAATTACTACCACAATAGCCAGATATTAAATATTCTAAACTTTTTGAGCCATATGGTGTCTGTCACTATTATTCAACCCTTTTTAGCACAAGAACAGTGATAGACAGTACATAACCGAATGGGCATGGCTGTGCTCCAATACAGTTTTATTTGCGAATACAAACTTGGATTCCACATCATTTTCACATGTCCAAAATCTTACTCTTCTTTTGATTTTTAAAAGCATTCGTCATGTAAAACCTATTTTGTGTGGTTTATGGGTCATACAACAACAGGTGGCAGGTGGCATATACCCCTCTGCAGTGATTTCTTAAACCCTGTTTTGGTTTTTATATATGGGGACATATAAAAACATAAAAAATTTAGAGGAATAAAATTGTCCACCAAGCAACTTAAGGAAAACAAATGTACTCTCCTACTTTCCTAGAACATTGTTTTTACTAATACATTTAGTTATTCATTTATTCAAACCACAAAAGCCAGGTACTTGGCACCATGTGCCTGATGGTGTTCTGTTTGCAAGGGTAACATTGCAGAGTTAGATAGTAAGCGTTTCTTATTACCTGTGTTCTCCCTTAAGTGTGAATAATTATGTAGGGCTAGAATTGCTTTGGCTAGTACACTGAAACCATATTTCACTCTATTAATTTTGTTTTTCTGTTTACTTGTAAAATTTTTTTGTCAATCAAAATCATAAATAAAAAATATAACAAACATCCAATAGCATACACATAGTTCAGAATGAGCATGTTTAGACTTTTCATTTTTGTTATGTTTATGTATTTATATTATTAATGAAAATGTTACAATTTAAGATTCCTCCATTTTCTTTTCTTTCTTTTTTTTTTTTTTTTTGGAGAGGTTTTTGCTATAGGGCTCGTGCGCTAGCCAGACAGACAGAGAGACAGAGAGACAGAAAGCGAGAAATCACCCCCCAGAGGCCCCAGAGGATATTGCCCCACCACAATCCCTTCTCCTCCATTCTCTCGAGATCTTGGGCACACACACACACATGTGCCCACTGTGAGTTTAAGCCACTGGGTCTGGGACTTGAACCGCGGTTGACTACATGTGAGTCCAGTGACATAGCCATTACGCTAACTGTTGGTCCCAGATTTCTCCATTTTCTTCACCAATTCAAATTTTTTGTCTGAACCAACTATTATCAAGGCTTTCCAATATGCATTTTTATTCATTATATCATGTAACTATACATATATTTTTTTGAGAGGTTTTTGCTATAGGGTGCGTGCGCTCAACAGACAGACAGAGAGAGACATAGAGACAGAAAGCGAGAAATCACCCCCCAGAGGGGATGGTCATGCCACAATCCCTTCTCCTCCATTCTCCTCTCAGGATCTTGGGCATGCATGCACATGCGCCCGGCGTGAGTTTTAAGCCACCGGGTCCGGGACGCGAACCGCGTTCGACTACGTGGGAGTCTAGCGACATAGCAATTACACTAACTTCTGGTTCCCAATGTAACTATATTTTTATACATGGTTTTGATTTAATAATTGTCCTATAGGTTACTAGATTTTAAATATTGATGTTTAAATACCTGAATAAACCTCTACATGTCTTCATAGATAACCTTTAATGAAGATAATGATGAAAGAAAATAATAAATGAAATTGCTTAAAGACTCCTGATCCTGTTCTCTGGACCCCTGTCCATTGAGGCAAAATGAGGAATTGACTTCTATTCATTCAAATAACTCTTATTGGGATTGAGATTTCATTCAGTTATATTTCCTTTAATTGGAGGACTCTTTGCTGTTGAGACCTACTCTGGGATCTCTACCATTGCTAGTATCTCATTTAGATTTCCATTGTTTGATCAAAATTTCACTTGATCTTCAATCTGTTATAATGGCTCCATCATTCACCATGGAAATTTCTCAGGTCTTCCTTTTCTTTTTAACTTTTAAATTAATTTTTTAAGAGAGGTTTTTGCTATAGGGCACATATGCTCACGAGAAAGACAGAGAGAAACAGAGGTATAAAAATTGGGAAATCACCACCCAGGGGAGATGGCCATGCCACAATCCCTCCTCCTCCATTCTTTTCTTGGTATCTTGGGCACATATACCAGAGTACATTTAAACCATCCGGTCTGCAACTGAACCACTGTTAACTATGTAGGAGTCCAGCCATGTAACCATTATGCCAGCTGCTGGTCCCAATTTCTCAGATCTCTGATTCTCCTAGTCTGAAATCCCCATTACTATAATGCTGATGGTTTACGCCTTTCTCATTGACATGATTTTATAAGGAAATTTGAATCTTTGATAGTCTTTTTTGGTAAACTTAAGATCTTCCCACACTGTCTCCTTTAAGGCCTCTCCTATCCCATCATCTCTGTTCCTCAGTCCTCATTTTACCCTTCAGCTTCCTTAAATCATTTGATCTGGACCATCTTGACAGGAGGCAGCTGTGTGCTGCCTGGCTGATTGCCGAATTTAGTCCCAGACTTAGCGACTTGATTCTCACCCAGTCGCTCAACACCCATCTCTTTCTGGCTAGTATATGCACTCTTATAAAACAATTTTGGGGAACCAGCAGTAAGAGTAATGGCTATGTCGCTGGACTCCCATGTAGTCAACCGCGGTTCGTGTCCTGGACCCGGTGGCTTAAAATTCATGCCGGGCGCGTGTGCGTGCGTGCCCAAGATCCCGAGAGGAGAATAGAGGAGAAGGGATTGCAGCGTGGCCATCCCCCCTGGGGGGTGATTTCTCGCTTTCTGTCTCTTATGTCTCTCTCTGTCTGTCTGGCAAGCGCACGCGCCCTATAGCGAAAACCTCTCCAAAAAAGAAAAAGAAAAAAAAAAATTTGAAAACTGATTTGATCTTTCTTATTTCAAAACCTCCACCTCCTCCATTCTTCTATCCACCTGCCACACACGTCCATTCTTACTCTTGTGTCAGTTGACCTCAGACTGAATTCTGAGCTATCTCTCCTTTTTACATGAGTCTGGAATAATAGCGTTCTTGCTCATTGAATGCTGCCTGGTGCAACTTTTTCTTTGACATCGTGTTAATGCTCTACAGAACACAGGATAAATGTATGTCTAAAAGAAAGATTTATTGCAGAAATTATCTCACATGATCACAAGCCAGAGAAGTCCCACAGTCGGCTGTCTGCATACTGGTCAAGTAGCTGAAAGACTCGGGAGACTAAAAGGGGCCCTCAGGAGATTGCTGGTGTCAATCAAGTCCAAAAACTAAAGAATATAGAGTCTTTTTTGCTGGAGCCAAGAGTTAGCAGAAACAGATGCAGCCAAGGGCAGCCAAGAAACAGAGAGGGAAAGTAAGAAAGAGAAAGAGAGATAGACACTGCCAAGATCTTCACACCATGATGTACTCCCAGCTTCAGCCAGCCCAGAACGGGCATGTACAGGGAGACCGCAGGCATGAACCCAGGTCCTTGTCAGGTGGCCCAGCATCTCAGAATGTGACATTACCACTGTGCCACCGTTTTTGTTGGTTTGCTTTTTTAATTTACAAAAGCAAATTTCAAGACAAGTTTCAGATTCCTAAGAAAGTTGCACAGGAAGAAGTTAAAAAGGAAATTACTCAGACCAGTTAATCACTATTTGTGGTCTTTAGATACCATCCTTTTCTTGCTTATTAAACTAATATACTAAATGAAGTTAATATCTTAAAGACAATACAAATGTATTTATATCAAAACCTATGTTTATAAATTTTTATCTGTATCTGTATATGTAACTAGAGAGGGTTTAAAAAAATCTTTGTATACTTGGGTAAGCTTGTTCTTTAAAGACTATCAAGTAAACTTTCTCTGTCAAAAGCATGGATTTTTTAGTCATCCTCTAAAACATCAATATTTATTTATATATGTGGAAAGGAAGTACATTTCCCCACATAATAACAGAATTATTAGCACTGCTAATCATTTTCAAATTATTAATGAACATATTCTAATTTGATTTAGATACTACAAATTTTAATTTTTCCTGGACTTGAATAATCTTCTTTGTATTTTATATTTTTTTAGTTATTTGTCATTATACTTTTATTATTTATGATTGATACAGTTATTTAAAAATATTTATGTTCATTGTTTCTCTGTAGTACAGACTTTAATACATTTAATATTTCATGACTTAAGTCATACTTTTGCAATAAAATAATTCACCTGAATTCTTTACACTAAAGAGTCATACTTTTGCAATAAAATAATTCACCTTTATTCTTTACACTAGTGTATATTTTTCTTTTATTTTTTAAATTAAGTATGTCTGGGATAGTTTTTACTAAGAACTATAAAATAGGACTGAATTATGATTATGTCATCCTCATCTCATTTCTATTATTTTAAATAAATGGTTCAAAACCCTATTTGTTCCATTTATAAGCATGATGTCGTTTTGATTTGAGTTACTCTCATCTTACAAAAGTTAGGTAGCTAGAATTGGTATTTATTTCATTTATTAAAATAATATACTTTTTAAACTTTCATCTAACAATAGTAAATTCCATACTGTATTTTTTAATATGTGTACCATGATGGATTTCTAGAATAAAATTCTCTTTGTCAGAGTGAACAATGTTTTTATTGTACTGATATGTCTAATTGTTAATATTTTATTTTCACTTTCAAAAATTATTTAATTTTATTTATTCACTCATTTATTTTAATTTGACCAGGGAGAGACACAGAGAGAGAGAGAGAAAGAGAGAGAGAGAGAGGGAAAGTAAGAAAGCAAGTCACTAGGTTCAGGACTCGAACCATAGTCAGCTCTGTGGGGGTGGCCAGCGCCTCAATCACCATGTCAACTGCTGGTGCCCTAATATTTTATTTTCATTTTTACCACTAATTTCCAGACCACATGCATTTGTCAATGGTTTATCTCTACTTGTAAGACTTTTATGTTGCTCTGCCTCAACTATGGACATAATTTGGAAATTTTTTTCTTATTAACAGAACAAAAACAAAATGATAGAAATGTTTTTGTCATTTGCATGTGAAACATGCATAAAGTTATATATACATGAATTATGTATAAAAATTTACATGTGGTATACATAACAGAAACTTGGAAGAAATTCACAAATACCTATTTCAACCCGGAAATTTTATTTAAAATCAATTGTAATGTCACTTCCCCTTGACAAGAATATGTTCAAGCATGAGTAGGCCCAAGTGAATGAGACGTGAGGACATTGCTGCTGTGGGAGAGGTATGTAATAGTCTTTTTCTCATTCTCTCTGTTATGCAAGTATATGAGTATTCGCTCATCTAACTCTATCTTTCATAGAAGTGTATATGCTCCTGCTACCAATGCATACAGCTCACTCTATATGGAGTATATATGCTCCTACTTTCCCTTGATATAGCTTATTCTAATAGAGCTCTACCTAGGCCTATCTATTTATATATATGTTTTATATATTATATATATGTATATATATAATATATATACATAAACGAGAGAGAGAGAGAGAAATGATACATACAGAAACTCCTATGATAGAGATATTTTCAGTTGGTCCTGAGAGTCGAGCCATTTTATGATTGCTAGACTAGCAACCTATCATTAGATCAAAATGATAGTGAATATGACTGACCACAGATATAAGAACAAACTGGAATTCTGATGATATTCTTGACTCAAATCTGTGTCTCCATCCTACTTCTGTACTGCACATACCATATGTAGTAATATGTGGTCTAAAACGTACAATTTATACAAGGTAATAAATTCCTTTTACTGTAAAAGTCAAATACTGAACTTTGTGTTCTATGGCAGAAAATGGAAAACTGAAAGATATAAAAGCATGGAGGACAAATATTGGGAAAGAGACAGGATGGGAGGAGAGTGGGCAGTGGAGGGCAGGAGAGAGGAAAAGAAGCAAAACATTTAATGGACACAAACATGGAAAGTTGTCTGTAGACAATAATGTTTTTATTAATATCTTTGACCAAACTAATATGCAGTGTATTCATGCTGTGAAAATTTATTTTGTATGTCGTGAAGTTGTACAATGATTGAATGTAAAAAAAAAAAAGAAAAGAAAGAAAATAAGAAAACAGTCAAGGTGTATGGAGATGCAACAAAAATAAACTTAATTGTATCAGAGGTTGGTAGCTGAGTGAAGCATTGCACAGAAGGAGTGAAACCTTGGGGCCAGCAGGTGACATGGTGAATAAGGTGTTGAACTTCCACATGGCTGTGGTTTGAATCTCAGACCTGGCTTGCTTTCTCGCTTTCTCTCTCTCTCTCTCTCTCTGTCTCTCTCTCTCTCTGTGTGTGTGTGTGTGTGTGTGTGTCTGGTGAGCACATGTGCCCTACAGTGAATTAAAGATTAATGATAATTAATAAAATGAAATAAATAAACAAACCTCTAATCTTTCTGCTTGAGTATCTCAGGACTCTTAATTCCAATTATCTGGAAATTGGTTAAAGAACCATTAAATTGTCAATTGAGGCACATATATAAAAGTAAATTAGGAAAATATAATTCAGTTAGACAGATACGTTTCCTAACTGATTAAACATTTGCACCTCCCTGGCAGGAAACTTAGTTGTATGACTTCAAATTACAAGATGTATTTTCGTTTTCTCTGACAGACCCTGATAATTAAGTGATTGTCTTTAGTTATAATAATGGTTCCTTGTGCAAGTGTGTGAATGTTTGTACATACTTAGGTTTACATATTCAAGGATTCAAAGGACTAGCAACCTATTTGTACTATTGAGCAAGTTAAACCTTTTCTGGTTTAGGGGAAAATTTTGCAGTTGTCATAAATATACAATTGGATGTAGGCAAGAGTCGTAAAGTATAAAATGAAAGGATAAGAATTTTCTTAAAAAAATAAAATCTTAGGACCCAGGTTGATAGCAAGCAGATCTACAGTGTAGGAAGCCACGTGGCTAACTTTGAGTTCAGATCCCCTCCTTGGCTTGAAAATATATCTCTTAGAGAGCGGAAGATCTAGGAAAGAGGGATCCAGGTGTGATGAGACCCTATCAAGGATATTTCTCTCTCTCTCTCTCTCTCTCTCTCTCTCTCTCTGTTTCTTTCTCCCTTCTGGTCTCTTATGCACATAAACACATTTTTCTCGACTTAATAAAAACTTAGTTCCACATGAATGCTGTTTTAGACAGATAAATTAACTAATTATTTAACAGTATTATAGCTTTATCAAAAATAGTTACTTTATTTGCTTCTAAATCTTTATATTCATTTATGTGTAGTCTATAAAGTGAACATGGATGAACATTTTCCATTTATTTAAAAAAATTCCATTTAAATGTGCTGTGCTTTGTTAAACTTTACACTCTACCCTCATTAAATGTCTTTTGAAACAGATTCTTTAATCAGAACTTGAAAGATTGTTTTCACTGTGTCTTCTTTGCTACAACTGCAGACGATATAAAGAAAATAAAATAACTATGATATTCAGGTGATGATTACAAGTAAATCAAAATATTCTGAATAAAACTAGTCACAATGTTATTATTGTGACTATCAGAAAAAGAATAATTTTAAGGCTAAGAACAAAATAAGATTGCCTAATTGAAATTATATGCTAATGACATGCTTTTTTTTCTTTCTTGATATCATTAGGTTCGATAGTATTCATAAAAATAAGTACGCTCATGAGTTATCTCATTCATTCAAATGATTACTTAATATCATAAGTCTGACATGTACAGATTTATATAACATCACAGAACACATATAGTGACTTCAGTCCCTAAAGCTCTTTTATACTGTGATTCCTAAGCAAAATGGAAATAATGTAAATGTAAATATTCATTTGTATTCCAGATTTTCAATTTAAAATACTCATTGATCTATTATTATGAAGACATAATATTAGTAGTATATAATTTTATTACCCTTAGATAAAAACCCTTTAGATATATACTCACAGATAGAACGTGTCCAACCATTTGTTAGATATATATACACTTTTTCTAGATAAAGTAAGAAAAGTAATGAAATACAACAAAAATTTGTAAAATCAGAAGTACAAAATTTCTTTATAACTACTACATTTCATTTATACAAACTTTACATATACTAGTGTGCTTTATATTTTATCTTTGACTAACTACGAATTTAAGAAAATAAGCAGTCTGGCCCTAAAGTTTAGTGGTTAAGGGAACCAGATCCCACATGGTAAACCAAGGTTCAAGTTACAGCCTAATGACTTGTGTGTGCATGTCTCATATCCTGACAAGATGGAGAAATGGAGGAGGAGAAATTGCTGTCTGATCGTACCCCATTGGGGGATACTCTTTCCTTTACTCATTTTCTCTGTGTGTGTGTGTGTGTGTGTGTGTGTGTGTGTTTCTCTCTCTTTCTGGTCATGATGGAACTTAAGAAAATCTATGGTAACTTAAGGAAAATGAAAATATGCACTATAAAATAAAAGAATTACTTATTCGAACAAATATTTTCCCAAAGAATATATACAGATGGTGTCTTAGTCTCTTCAAGCTGCTATAACAAAAATACCCTAACTGAGACATTTATAAATAGTCGAAATTTGTTTTTCACATTTTTTGGAAACTGCAAAGTTCAAGATCAAGGTCCAGCAGATTCAGTGTCCAGTGAGAGCATGGCACTTTCTCTGTGGCCTCACATGGCAGGAGTGGCAAAGCAGCACCTTATGTCTTTTAAAAAGGCATTAAATCCATTCTTGAAGGTGGAAGGACAGAAACTTTAAGGCCACAGTGGATGGCAAGGGAGCATATAAAAAGAGTACTTAACTACTTTATAAATGGAGAAAATGCAAATTAAAACCACAACATTATAAATTGACTACAATCTGTAACACAGACTGTTTCTTGTCAAAAGTCTAACATGAAGATGAGTTGGCAAAGTTCTGGGGATGATGGAACACACGCATTGCTGTAGAAAATGTGCAATAACTACAATCACTTTTGACAACAATTTGGGAGTTTCTTATAAAGGTAAAAGCAGAACTATTACCAAGAGCCAGAGGTGATCCATTGCAAAAGTTTATGGAACCATTTTGCAGTGTTGTCTATGTTCTCAATATTGACCACAGTGGCATTTCATGGTCTGTCAGAGACCACTACTCTTCTTATAATGCATATTCTACCTTTAATCATTTAGTTAAAGAACTTTCCAAATGTTAGCTTTACATATGAATCTCAAGGAACTGATTTTATATAACTACTTCACATGCAGTAAGTTTGGTCATGTGACCAAATTATGGCTGGTGGATGTGAAACAAAAATAAATATTTTAAACTCCTATGTCTGTAAAATAATACAAGTTTTCCTAAACCTTTATCCATACTTTAAATATGTAGCTAAGAATTAGAGCCTATTTGATGGAAGAGCAGGAACCAGATCCTTTAGTGGCCTTGAAGAGTCACCACTTCACCTTTTACTTCTGCACTCACTACTCCATAGAAGAAAACCTAAAATAGCATGTACATTATTTCAAGTATACATACTCCCTATTATACATTAAGCTCATAGTTTTACCACTATATGTTTTTCTTGATGCCAACCTACTTTAAATATTTTCTACATTTTTTCCTTCCCATCACATTGCAATAATTGTATTTGTATTGTATTATAAAGTATAGAAACAATAGTATTGTTGGAGACTGAGTGGTGGGGATACAGTAGAATTCATCTATTTTATATTTGGATGCTTTCATCATCAGGGCAAGTCTGCTTTCTGTTGTTTTTCCCTGGAAAGCATTTGTATCTCTTATTCATGCAATTCCTAGCTTAATTTCATGTCTTTATAAATGTATAAGATGAAAAATCTACCTTACATGCATGATTCACTCATTAATTTTCTACATATTTTATCTTATGAGCATGAATTCTTTTCATTCATTTACTTGTTTCACTTATTTTTCTTTTAAATTTAGAATATTAGATTAATGAGTGCTGGAAATGTGTTCAATATTATAATTCTTGTGGCTTAAATGATATTTGGCATAAAAGAGGAAAGAAATAAACATTTGTAACTTTAGCTCATTTATAGACTTTATAGACTTGTATTTGAGTGTCCTTTGTGAGGAAATTATAAGCGTTTATTCTTTTGTATTTTAAATTATTTTAGTTAACTTTATTTATTCATTCTCTTATGTATTGCAATTTGACTAGAAGGGGAGGGAGAGAGAGAAAGAGAGAGAGAGCACGCAAGCTGCCAGGTCCGGGACTTGAACCGCAGTTAGCCATGTGGGAGCCCAGCACTCTTAACCGCCAAGCCATCTGCCAGCCCCCATGTGTTTATTCTTCATATTATTGTGAAATTATTCTACATATTGGGGTTGGCAGAAGATCTGGTGGTTAAGGAGCTGGACTCCCACATGACCAACCACAGTTCAAGGCCCAGACCTGGAAGCTTGCTTTTTTTTTTTTTTAGAGAGGTTTTTGCTATAGGGTGTGTGCACTCACCAGAGAGAGAGATAGAGACAGAGAGATAGAAAGCGACGCTGCAATCCCTTCTTCTCCATTCTCCTCTCGAGATCTTGGACATGCACACACAGGTGCCCAGCGTGAGTTTAAGCCACCGGGTCCAGGACTCGAACCGTTGTCGACGACGTGGCAGTCCAGTGACATAGCCATTACGCTAACTGCTGGTCCCTGAGACTTGCTTTTTCACTCTCCCTCTCATGGCAGAACTGGCAAGGGACCAGCAGTTAGTGTAATCGGCTATGTCGCTGGACCCGGCGGCTTAAACTCACGCCAGGCGCGTGTGCATGAGTACCCCAGATTCTGAGAGGAGAATGGAGGAGAAGGGATTATGGCGTGGCCATCCTCCCTGGGGGGTGATTTCTCGCTTTTTGTCTCTCTGTCTCTCTCTGTCTTCTGGCGAGTGCATGCGCCCTATAGCAAAAACCTCTACCAAAAAAAAAAAAAAAAAGTAATAAATCCATATATCTTTTCCATAGACAATGGAGAGCTATAGATGCTTGAAGCATTCATTTACCAAAAAGTAATAGATGGCAAGGAATAAGTTTCGATGTAAAATAAAGGAAAAATAATTTTTGTTTAATTTTTGCAGTTTTGTTTTGGTGTGCAGATTTGAGTTATCTTTTAGATATCGAAATGAAGATGTAGTGTAAGTGGTCTTCAATGAAGTGTAAATTTCTTGAGCTTAAGTGCTAAGTCCAAGGGTCATGTTATAAAACCAAATTTGCGAGCACAGATATTGCATTTAAAGTTATGAGATTACATGAGATCATTACAGAGTAAGTAAAATCTTCTGTTATACTCAAATCTTTAAAAATAAGAGAGACAAAGATTCCTGCACATGAGATATTGGAGTAGTAAAGTTGTTACATGTAAGTGTTGAGTAAATGTCATCCATTGCCCATTCGTTGGAGCTTAGAACAAAATACCCCAAGGACTAGCGCTTTGACTAGCTGACTTAAAGAATCAGCCTCACAACCAAGTTATCTTTCTGACATGTTTTCCATACTCATCCGCATTTCTTGGTTTCTTGATCATCTTTGATCCTCTTTCTGTCAAAAAGTGCAGGAAAGGGCTTTATTTTATTTATTATCTACGAAAAGTCTAGACCTGCTAAAAGAGCAAAAAATTACCTTCAAACTCCTCCCAGAGGTTTCATGAACTAAATTCATTATCATGATTTTGTTATGAACTATTAATAGTCCATATACCACACAAACTATCCAACTCCTAAAGAGAATTATTTACTCAGTATTGTTGGAGTATGGAACCTATATTTTTTACTGAAAGGTCATTTATTCTAAAAGTACCTGCTCTTCATCTTTTTGTTTCTACAGTAGAAACAAAGTAGGATATATAAGGGTTTTTTTTTTTTTTTTGGAGAGGTTTTCACTATAGGGCACGTGCTCTCCCCAGACAGACAGAGAGAGACATACAGACAGAAAGTAAGAAATCACCCCCCAGGGGGGATGGTCACGCCACAATCCTTTCTCCTCCATTCTCCTCTCGGGATCTTGGGCACGCACACATATGCGCCCGGCGTGAGTTTTAAGCCACCAGGTCCAGGATGCAAACCGCAATCGACTACATGGGAGTCCAGCGACATAGCCATTAGGCTAACTGCTGGTCTCAGGATATATAAGTTTTAACCACTTGGCTTATCTTGAATTCGTATCTTGTATGATTTCCATATACATATGCGTACATTAAATAAAATTTGTCTTAATGTGTCTATTGACAATGCTTTTCAATAAAACTAAAGGGGGGTGGTTTCTTTTCTTCTTCCTCACTACAAGGAGAAAGAGTCTTAGCACTTTCGATCACTGTATCTTGGTATTGGGGACACCAACAAGGAAAATGAAATGCACTTAAGCATTCAATAAAATGATTTAATCACATAGAAAAGAGACAAACAAGTTCAGCTTTGCTAGTGCACATTTGTGACCCATAACCAATACTTCCTTTCTGGAAGTCCACAAGGACAATGATCTTACATGCACTCCTCTTGTGCAGCAGCAGAAGGTCTTGGTCCTTTCGCTGCAGAAGACAGAGTAGTAAATTTGATCAGCTAACATACAATGCAGATACTTACTCTTAAGACAAACAAGTACACACTGAGACTGAAATAGAGATAGATATTTCCAACAATTTCAGCACAGGTTCCAAAAATTGTACTGAACTCCAGGTCCATTCTTATTTGGCCAAGGAGGGGGTCTAAAACTGTATGTATGATGCTCTTTTTTCTGGACAATAAAGTCTAGGCTACAACCACATGAATGGATGTCTGAGGTGAATTGAAACAATATCAAGATTAAGAAAAAACTTATCAAGAGACTTAGGGAACAGGGTTTGAAAACATTATCTCTATGGACTTAAATGCTTGAAAAGTTATGAACAGAACAGAACTGGCAAAGTTGTAACAAATCAGTAATAAAAATTCTAAAGACATGTTGGAGATTGGATCAATGGTGTGTAGATGAAAGACTGAAAAAAATGCTACTACAAATCATACTTTATTCTCTTTCTAAGATACCTGGTCTTCTGTTCAATAGCTTAACTTTTGTTCTTATCATTAAAGAGACAAAAAAAAAAAAAGAGAGAGAGAGAGATGCTATTGGTTAATATGACTCATCTCCTTTACTGATGACATTTGCATGTGAGTTTGAATGAAATTATAATGCACAAAAGTTCATGTGTTTGGACAGAATATTAGCAGTTCTCGCTATTAAAATTTATAAATACTTGACTATGTTTGTTTAACATTAATTTATCTTTTCTCAAATTTAGTTTATTTAACAAAAAATATCAATTACTACATCAAAAAAATCATTGTTACTTACAAATAATATCAATGATAAATGGATAGAGTATAGGTATTAATTTATCATAGTACCAATGGCATTATGTTGGGTTTTTTTAAAGAATTATTTTATTTTACATTTATTTATTTATTTTATTTTATTTTGACTAGAGAGGAACATAGAGAGAGAGAGAAAGTGAGAAAGTAAGCAGCCAGGTCCAACACTCAAACCGTGATCTGTCAAGTGGGAGTCCAGTGCCCTTAACCACCACGCCACCTGCTGACCCTAAATTATGTTGTTATTAACAAAGTAGTGAGATGAAATTCTGAAGTAATCTCCTACTACTTTACTGTTTTATTATTGCAGAACAGGTGGATCTTGAGATGGTTTATGTGTACATATCAGAGTGAGAAAACACAGAACACTGTGCACACACTTGTCTGGAAACAGGAATATGTGACCATATCAGTCAGACCAAAAGTTCAACATTAGTGTGGGCAGGTGGTGTGGATTCCCACATGGCTGACCACAGTTCAAGTCCAGGACCTGTTGGCTTACTTTCTCACTTTCCTTCTCTCACTGGTGAATGCATGCTCACTATAGCAAACAAAATAATAATTAATTAATTTTTTGAAAAAGTTTGACATGTTCCCTAAACCTGTCTTGCAGTTCCACTGCTATCTCAACAGCTGCAAAACCTTTAGCAAATGCTTAGTGTCTCTCTGGTGCTGTCTTCTTTAGTAGATATATGGGGAATCAGCCAGTCTGGGTTGTACTCCTCTGAAAATGTGCACCCTGTAGCCTCCCTGTTAAAGATCATCGCTTGTCTTGGGTGTTTTATCTCGCTCCCATTTCCATGGGTCCTACATTTTGGCTGTGCTGAATTTGGTATTTCACTCTGGGGGAGCAAGTCTTATATATGTTTCAGTTAAATAGAAGTATTTTGCAGCTTGGAAAAGGACACGTCTTTTACTTTTGTTGACAGTAATTTGTAATCATAGCTCAAACTATTTAATATGCTGGAATATAAAGAAGGGCATTCATAGAAGTAAATAGTATGTTCTTTTGACATTAAATAGGCAAATGAGACTTCTAAGTAGAAAGCACCAAAAATAAAATGTACATTTAAACGAGATGGCATTTTTTAAACTAACAAACATCTAAATCTAAATATATTCATAGTGGAAAACAAACAAAAGCAAAACATAACAGATAAAAAAAATCAAGGGAATGTCTGTGGAGTGAAAACTTACAACAGAGACCTGACAAAATATGAAGATTTTCTTCAACATGTAGACAGCAATGACGGCACCATTTTTTTGAAAACGGAAACAAACATGGTGATAGTTGTGTGATTCTGTAAACACACTAAAGCTGTTGAACTGTATATATCAAATGGATGAACTGTCTCATATGCAGATTCCATCTGAATAAAGCTGCTTAAAAAAACATATACAAATACAGCTGGACATAAACAGGGAGGTGCTGCTGTGTGAGACTGGGGCCACTGGGGGGGCCTGAATTCAGGTCCTACACAAACCAAAACAGTCTGGGATTGGGGGGCCAGTAGTATGCACCTACCTAATCCTAGCTAACTGAGAGACTAGAGCAGAAGATCGCAACAGGGAAATACTAGCAAAAATACCTTTTTCTCATTCCCTTCCCTCTTTCATAAAAGAAAAAAGCAAGAAAATGTATGTTTGCATGTATATATGCATGTGTACAGATGTTATATGTGTCTATATATATGTGTGTGTGTATACATGTTTGCACACATGAATGTATGTATGTGTGCAGATGGTACCTGACTTATCATGATTCAACTTAAACAATTTTTCAGCTTTACCATAGTGATGAAATAATATGCATTTAGTAGAATCTGTGCTTCAAGGTTTGAATTTTAAAAACATTAATTTTATTATTATTTTTAAATTGACCAGGGAAAGACACACACACACACACAGAGGGTGAGAAAGCAAGTCGCTGTATCTAGGATTTGAGCCACAGTGGGCTCGGTGGGAGTCCAGCACCCTAATCACCACGCCAAATGCCAGCCTCAAGTTTTGAATTTTGATCTTTACCTGGATGAGGATTATGTGGCTGATACTCTGCCATGATGCACAGAGTTACGGCTCCCAGGCAACCCACATGATCATGAGGTATACAACCAATGTCCTACAATGTATAAATGAATTTTTGACTTAGGATATTTTCAACTTGTAATGACTTATCAGGACCTAGTCTCATGGTAAACCAAAGAGTAACTGTATAAATGTATGTGTGCATGAACACACATATGCATGAGGAGTCTTCAAAATTTCATGGAAACTTGGTGTTAGGAAAAAACTATGCCTGAACTTCAAAAACTGTTTTGTACCAAAATGAACTTTAATGACATTTTTCTACAAACTTTTTGAAGTTTTCACATGTATATGAGAAATTGAACGTGTGACCAAAACATTCAGAAAACTCTTACAGAAAAACATTAAGGTCAACATATGGCAATTGGAATGGGCTACCATTGCCTAAGTGATCTAACAACAGAAAGAGAACACACACACACACACACACACACACACACACACACAGTTAATCTGTTCAGTTCATCTTTGGCTCGAGTGTCATGTACTCTAAATTATAAAACAGACAGAAGAGAAGGAACAAGATAAACCTGATGTACTTTTACCACATTTAGTTTCTGTGAAAGCAGAGAAGTTTAATGTTCAGAAGATATCACAGGCTGGAGGTGGGAATTATCTGATTCTAACTTTAAAAATATAGAAAAACACAATTTGGGTATAGTTATCCTAATTCTAAAAATAATGAGCCTTAAAATCCTAGAAAATGGGAGAAAAAAGGATTCGATGTCGTCTCTCTGAACTCTTTGATTTTGCTTCTACAATATAAACCCCTGTGTATGACATTTATTTTCCAGTTGTTTATTCTGGATGTGACCATTTTAGACACTTACATGGATATTCTACAAGAAAAAGTGGATTTGCTATGAAGTTAGTAAAGTCTAAATTTAGGATTCTTCCTTTACAAATCCTCCCTTAGATTTTGAAGGAGACTTGAACTCTTCATGCAGTGTCATCTATCCGTAAAGTAATTAAGATTAGTTAGTATTCATGAAAAAGTCACAAAAAAGTCTGATACAATTTGACAATTTAAAAAATGTTTATGAAATGAATAATAAACCAATAATAATAAGGAAACTTTAATAAAGTATTTTGGATCAACTATGCTGTAGAAAATGGTGAATTAATTCTCTTTCCTCACTATAGAAAGTTAAATTATTAAATTACTGAAATAAAGAGTTTAGGGGCTGACAGGTGGCATGGTGTTTAGGGTACTGGACTCCCACATGGCCAAACACAGTTTGAGTCCCCAATCCAGTGGTTGACTTTCTCCTCTCTCTCTTTACCTCTGGTTGAATTAAAAACAAATAATAATGATTAATAAATCTAAATAAAATTATTCTAAAATAAAGAATCAATCAAGAAAAAAATTTAAGGGACCAGCAGTTAGTGTAATGGCTATTTTGCTGAACTCCCATGTAGCCGACCATGGTTCAAGTCCCAGACCTGGTGGCTTAAACTTACACTGGGCACATGTGCATGCGTGCCCAGATCTCAAGAGGAGAATGGAGGAGAAGTGATTTTGGCATGGGCATCACTCCTGGGGGGGCGATTTCTCACTTTCTGTCTCTCTGTCTCGCTCTGTCTTTCTTGCGAGCACATATGTCCTATAACAATAAGCCTCTTCAAAAAAAATTAAAAAGAAAACCATAGACTTGTATCAGGCAGTTAATTGAAATATGATTTGTGATTATATTGGGATGGTCCAATATTTTTTAAATGTTTCAGCTTTTCAAACTTTGTAATCGTAATTTGAGTGATATATTTTCAATTTTCAGTACATAATCACTTCACTATAATGTAATAGTTATAATTCTGCCTATTTTATTAAAATTCTCCTAACTTGAATACGTACCTGAAAAATTTTGGCTTTTTTGGTAACACATCCCCATTTTTCCTAACTTATTTTATAGCTTCTCTTCCCAACTAGCGCACCAATTTATCTACTTGCCTCATCAATCTTCCTCTGTATTCCCTCTTTCACACTGCTTTCAAAATGTGTATTCCAACATTAAAATTCAATTTTAAGAGGCCATTAATTTAAATTAATCCTTTTTTATGATTTTTTTTTAAATTTTGCACATGAAGTTCCCAAAGTATCAAACACAAGGTGATCCCACCTCAACTCATCGTATTGAATTTTCCTATCATTGAACACACAGACATAGGAAACTTCTTGACCAACAATGCTTAGCAATTTCAAGAACATTCCCTAGGCCAACAGTGATCTTCCTGAGTAAGTGATCTCTACCTCACTTTTCTCCAACCACTCTGATATCAGTCTCAGAAGATTGAATCAACACTCTCTCATTTCTGCCATCATTCAATACAAATACTATACATTCATATTGGAATACTGAATACTCAACACTGATAATTTTTCACATACTTACATATGCTAGCAAAGTGTATGTTCTAAAATATTGTAAACAAAAAGAAATCTGAGAGACAATTACATAAACAGATGCCATATTTACTCCGTTTTTGTTGTTGTTGTTTGTTTGTTTTTAGGACATCAGGTGTTACTGAACATGTACACTTCAGATCTGCTTCCTATCAACTACTCCCTCCCCCAAAAGTCACTACTTGGCTCTTGTTCTAGAGTCCATATGTGTAGTTGCTAGGCATGATTTGACTTTATAGAGAGTAGTAAATTAAATATATAAGCTTAAGTTGTGTTAAGGGAGGGTATCTCTCTCTTCGGTTACTTTTTATCATGACATGTGGAACAACAGTAATGGAAAGAAAGAAGAAATGTATAAATTGAAAATGACTGGGAGACTGTTTTTTTTTGTTTGTTTGTTTTTGGTTTTTTTTTTTGTTGTTGTTTTTTGCCATAAGGCATCTGTGTTCTCTGGGGAAAAACAAAGACAGAGAGAGGAAACATGAGAAATCACCCCCCCGGGAGAAAGACTATACCATAATCTCCTCTCTTCCATCTTCTTGGAATTTTGGGAACACATACACATGCACATAGCATAATTTTCAACCTGCCTGGTGCAAGGCTGAAAACGCCATCAGCCTTGTGGGAGTCCAGTACCCCAGCCAGTACGCCACCTGCTGGCCCCAAGAGACTATCTATTTTTTCCCACGGCCTGCATAAAATCCCAGACTACAGATATGATTTTACTTCTTTTATGTTTATTGGGCAAGTGCAAAACAACCCAAACTTAGGTCTTAAAGTGCTACCACTATGTTGATTCTGGGGTAAGTACATTGAAGTACAGGCTACAAGAAGCATTTCTCTGTCTTCACCATATGCTATACATTTCACCTTCTGTGGGGTCAATTTTACTGTGCATTTTATTAATGGATGAGAGAAATTCTGTCTTTTTTTTGGTTACTGTTGCTAATTAATACTGTCGAGATGATGAATAAATGTGTACTTTTTTTATGAGGAAAAATAATATTAGCAGTATAGTGTTACATACTTATTTTGAATGAGTCAAAATAAGTAATTATGCATATAATATTTAAAGAAAAGGTACAGAATAATAAATATAATGACTATTAAATTAAAAAATAAGATGATCAAATATTATTAGTAGGAAAACAGAAGATTGTTCTTAAAAAATCTTTTAGATTTTTTTTTTAAAGATAAACACTTTCAATCTTGTTACACAGTTTGCTCACTCTATACACAGGTTCTGCATTTACAAATTCAGTCAACTGCAGATCAGAAATGTTACAGCATTGCTGACCATACTGTGTTGCTAGGCTCAAAAGGGTCACATCCAAACTGAATATGTGTATTTCTTTTCCTTGTCACGATTCCCTAAGCAATATAATATGGCAACTATTTACATATCATTTACATTGTATTTGATATTGTAAGTAATCTAAAGATGGCTTCAAATATACAGAAGAAAGAGCACAAATTATATGCAAATATTACACTATTATTATATAAAGAACTCGAGTAGCAGTGGCTTATGTTATCTGTAGTTGGGGGGATCTGGACCCAATCACCTGTGGATGTTGATCAATGACTATATTATAATTTCGTTGATCAATGGCTATATTATAATTTCTTTGACAATGTACTCTGCAATGAGCATGACTTTTTTTTCATAAAGAATATGTTATCTCTTAAATTTAAAGTAGTATTTCCACCTAATTCAAAAGAAAACGTGAGATAGCATGTGAGATACCCACAGCATTGTCAATATTCAAGTATCAAATATCAAAATAGGTCAAGATATAGATGAGTATATATGAGCACTGGTGAATATTAAAACCATTGAATTGTCAATTCCTAGAACATATCTTTAAAGATAAATAAGGGTATAATATTTGAGCTCTTACTCTGTGATGTGTTTGTTAGTAGAGGTTGTAATGAAAATTGTCAAATGACTTGCATTTTTATTTCTTGTTAAAAGCCTTCTCATGTGGAAAGTTGTCTTACATTGTGTCAAAAGAATAAGCTGTCAGATTGCTAATGTTTAATACATTCTGAGAATAACTGCCATGTACAATACTAATTTGACCTTTTCAGAACTTTGAATTTGATTGGATGGACATTTCTCTCCTATTTAAAAACTCAAACCCCTGTTGGGAAGAGCAAGAATGACCATCTGTTGAAATTCAGAATACTAAAAAGGTTAAAGTACACTACCAAATGCTTCAGAGTGTATTTCATAATTAAATTTTGCCATCTTACTTTCTGTCAGAAATTAGGAAAACCTGAGATGATGGAGATGACGGCATAAACACAATTTCCATTCTTCAGAAAATAAAAAGTGAGAGTCAGAGTGCTTTCCCATTAGCTGTTCTATTGAGGGACCATATCAAGTTCCTTAGTTTGGTTGAGGTGTAGGGATTAGCCTAAATATGATCACCCTAGAACAGTAGGCTTCAGTTCAGTATTGCATTATAGAACAGACAAAACAAAGTTCATGTTTGTCCTTCATTCAGTCTGAGTTGAAACCATGTGTACCTTAATCATAATCACGTAGACTTACCACATAGTGCTTCAGGAAAACCTACAGCAAGTTAAAGCCCCACAGATAGCATAGCGGAAAACAAATAATAAATTGTTAAAAGACCAACAATAACATTTTTGAAAGAATTATGTAATCAATCATATAATTCAAATATATAACTTCTGCTTACAATAGAATCAACACAATAGGAAATGTTGTTTACATAATCAGAAGCGTATTCTAAGATTTTGATATATACATAGAAAGATTGATAAAGTTTCCAAAAGTTTTGTAAATATTATTTATTTCTATTATTATTTATGAATGTCATTCAACCATTTGACAATAATAGCTATATTAGATGTCAGATTTCCCAAACAGTGAAGAAAAAACCAATGCTCACATACTGCTCTTTGAAACTAAAGCTGAGAAGTTATAGGAATGTTGATTTTCATTAAAATAGCATTCATTTCCAGCCACTATGGCATATGGATGATGCTGCCACTTGGGAGTCCGACCCCAGC
>NW_006203281.1:140731-241413 GCF_000334495.1 Tupaia belangeri chinensis | reverse complement strand
ACATACTTACATATGCTAGCAAAGTGTATGTTCTAAAATATTGTAAACAAAAAGAAATCTGAGAGACAATTACATAAACAGATGCCATATTTACTCCGTTTTTGTTGTTGTTGTTTGTTTGTTTTTAGGACATGAGATGTTACTGAACATGTACACTTCAGATCTGCTTCCTATCAACTACTCCCTCCCCCAAAAGTCACTACTTGGCTCTTGTTCTAGAGTCCATATGTGTAGTTGCTAGGCATGATTTGACTTTATAGAGAGTAGTAAATTAAATATATAAGCTTAAGTTGTGTTAAGGGAGGGTATCTCTCTCTTCGGTTACTTTTTATCATGACATGTGGAACAACAGTAATGGAAAGAAAGAAGAAATGTATAAATTGAAAATGACTGGGAGACTGTTTTTTTTTGTTTGTTTGTTTTTGGTTTTTTTTTTTGTTGTTGTTTTTTGCCATAAGGCATCTGTGTTCTCTGGGGAAAAACAAAGACAGAGAGAGGAAACATGAGAAATCACCCCCCCGGGAGAAAGACTATACCATAATCTCCTCTCTTCCATCTTCTTGGAATTTTGGGAACACATACACATGCACATAGCATAATTTTCAACCTGCCTGGTGCAAGGCTGAAAACGCCATCAGCCTTGTGGGAGTCCAGTACCCCAGCCAGTACGCCACCTGCTGGCCCCAAGAGACTATCTATTTTTTCCCACGGCCTGCATAAAATCCCAGACTACAGATATGATTTTACTTCTTTTATGTTTATTGGGCAAGTGCAAAACAACCCAAACTTAGGTCTTAAAGTGCTACCACTATGTTGATTCTGTGGTAAGTACATTGAAGTACAGGCTACAAGAAGCATTTCTCTGTCTTCACCATATGCTATACATTTCACCTTCTGTGGGGTCAATTTTACTGTGCATTTTATTAATGGATGAGAGAAATTCTGTCTTTTTTTTGGTTACTGTTGCTAATTAATACTGTCGAGATGATGAATAAATGTGTACTTTTTTATGAGGAAAAATAATATTAGCAGTATAGTGTTACATACTTATTTTGAATGAGTCAAAATAAGTAATTATGCATATAATATTTAAAGAAAAGGTACAGAATAATAAATATAATGACTATTAAATTAAAAAATAAGATGATCAAATATTATTAGTAGGAAAACAGAAGATTGTTCTTAAAAAATCTTTTAGATTTTTTTTTTAAAGATAAACACTTTCAATCTTGTTACACAGTTTGCTCACTCTATACACAGGTTCTGCATTTACAAATTCAGTCAACTGCAGATCAGAAATGTTACAGCATTGCTGACCATACTGTGTTGCTAGGCTCAAAAGGGTCACATCCAAACTGAGTATGTGTATTTCTTTTCCTTGTCACGATTCCCTAAGCAATATAATATGGCAACTATTTACATATCATTTACATTGTATTTGATATTGTAAGTAATCTAAAGATGGCTTCAAATATACAGAAGAAAGAGCACAAATTATATGCAAATATTACACTATTATTATATAAAGAACTCGAGTAGCAGTGGCTTATGTTATCTGTAGTTGGGGGGATCTGGACCCAATCACCTGTGGATGTTGATCAATGACTATATTATAATTTCGTTGATCAATGGCTATATTATAATTTCTTTGACAATGTACTCTGCAATGAGCATGACTTTTTTTTCATAAAGAATATGTTATCTCTTAAATTTAAAGTAGTATTTCCACCTAATTCAAAAGAAAACGTGAGATAGCATGTGAGATACCCACAGCATTGTCAATATTCAAGTATCAAATATCAAAATAGGTCAAGATATAGATGAGTATATATGAGCACTGGTGAATATTAAAACCATTGAATTGTCAATTCCTAGAACATATCTTTAAAGATAAATAAGGGTATAATATTTGAGCTCTTACTCTGTGATGTGTTTGTTAGTAGAGGTTGTAATGAAAATTGTCAAATGACTTGCATTTTTATTTCTTGTTAAAAGCCTTCTCATGTGGAAAGTTGTCTTACATTGTGTCAAAAGAATAAGCTGTCAGATTGCTAATGTTTAATACATTCTGAGAATAACTGCCATGTACAATACTAATTTGACCTTTTCAGAACTTTGAATTTGATTGGATGGACATTTCTCTCCTATTTAAAAACTCAAACCCCTGTTGGGAAGAGCAAGAATGACCATCTGTTGAAATTCAGAATACTAAAAAGGTTAAAGTACACTACCAAATGCTTCAGAGTGTATTTCATAATTAAATTTTGCCATCTTACTTTCTGTCAGAAATTAGGAAAACCTGAGATGATGGAGATGACGGCATAAACACAATTTCCATTCTTCAGAAAATAAAAAGTGAGAGTCAGAGTGCTTTCCCATTAGCTGTTCTATTGAGGGACCATATCAAGTTCCTTAGTTTGGTTGAGGTGTAGGGATTAGCCTAAATATGATCACCCTAGAACAGTAGGCTTCAGTTCAGTATTGCATTATAGAACAGACAAAACAAAGTTCATGTTTGTCCTTCATTCAGTCTGAGTTGAAACCATGTGTACCTTAATCATAATCACGTAGACTTACCACATAGTGCTTCAGGAAAACCTACAGCAAGTTAAAGCCCCACAGATAGCATAGCGGAAAACAAATAATAAATTGTTAAAAGACCAACAATAACGTTTTTGAAAGAATTATGTAATCAATCATATAATTCAAATATATAACTTCTGCTTACAATAGAATCAACACAATAGGAAATGTTGTTTACATAATCAGAAGCGTATTCTAAGATTTTGATATATACATAGAAAGATTGATAAAGTTTCCAAAAGTTTTGTAAATATTATTTATTTCTATCGAGTATTATTTATGAATGTCATTCAACCATTTGACAATAATAGCTATATTAGATGTCAGATTTCCCAAACAGTGAAGAAAAAACCAATGCTCACATACTGCTCTTTGAAACTAAAGCTGAGAAGTTATAGGAATGTTGATTTTCATTAAAATAGCATTCATTTCCAGCCACTATGGCATATGGATGATGCTGCCACTTGGGAGTCTGGTACCAGCCTGGGAGTGAGTTTGGTTCCCCAGAAAGGGACACCCTGGGCCCACCAGGTGCAGATGGGCCCTTGTAGTCCTTGCTTTTATGTTTGTTTGTTTTAAAAATTATTTTATTTAACTTTATTTATTTATTCATTTATTTTATTTTAATTTGATCAGACAGGGACAGCGTGAGAGAGAGGGAGAGAGAGGGAAAGTGAGAAAGCAAAAGGCAGGTCCGGAACTTGAACTGTGTTCAGTCATGTGGGAGTCCATTACCCTTAACCACCATGCCACCTGCCAGCCCCTGAGTCCTTGTTTTTTGAGAGGCTGGGCAGGGGGATTATAACATGGCAAGATCCTGTCAAGAATGCCTAACTTGGGAACCAGCAGTTAGTGTAATGTAGGCTATGTCTCTGGGCTCCCATATAGTCCAACGCGGTATGCATCCCGGACCCAGTGACTTAGAACTCATGCTGGGCGCGTGTGCGTGCGTGCCCAAGATCCCGAGAGGAGAATGGAGGAGAAGGGATTGCGGCGTGACCATCCCCTCTGGGGGGAGATTTCTTGCTTTCTGTCTCTATGTCTCTCTCTGTCTGTCAGGCGAGCGCACGCGCCCTATAGCGAAAACCTCTCAAAAAAAAAAAAGAAAAAAGAATGCCTAACTCCAGCTGGCACCATAGTACAGCTGTTAAGTGCTGTATGTAGAGAGCCAGATTCCACAGGCTCACCACGGTCTACATCCTGGTCCCAGTGGACTGAAATCATGCTGGGCATGTGTACAAGTATGCCCACAATCCTGACAGGATTGAGAAATGGAGGATAGTATACAGAGAGGTCATAGTCTATTGAGGAATGCTTTTTCATTCTCAGTATCTCTCTGTCTCTCCTTGGTGAGTGATTCCACTTTAGTAATATAAAAATAAAAAATAAAATGAATAAAATATCTGTCTCTCTCTTTCCCCCACATAAAGAAAGGAAAACAGTGTTCAATGAATTTCTCATTGAAATGATTAGAATTCAATATAGCTTATATTTTAGAGTCATAGTGAATTGTTGTGCTCTCTTTTATGTTTAATATAAATCACTAAAATACCTTGTAATATCTCATATTTAAAAATGCACTTTAAAGTAGAAAAGAGGGGCACCAGGTTGGCATGGTGTTTAAGGTTCTGGACCCCCATATGGCCAACCACAATTTGTGTTCCATTTACTTTCTCCGTCTTTTCCTGTCAAATTAAAAATAAGTAAATAAATGAACAAATAAATAAAATTTAATAATTATTTTTTAAAATGTAGTAAAGTATATAGCTTATTTAGTCAAATCAAAAAGTTTTCTAGAAAAAGATAAATCAGCTGAATTAAGATAAATTTTAGTGTACATATAATTCACTAGAGATTTTAGTATTATGATCAGAGAGGAAAATTCCAGAATATAAATATCAAAACAGACCCAAGATATATGTGTATATGTACACAGGCATGTGTATACACACACACTCACACACACAAATGATATATAAATTTTCCTCCAAAGAAATATGTGAAAATCAGATTTCAGATAACTCATATACATTGTGCTAAATTGAGAACCTTAGTTCTTACATTCTGACAGGTTGAAAATAGAATCTATATATTCCCAAAGAGGCAGAGATAAACAGATTCAGTAATTAACTGACATGAGCTAGATTTAAGTCCAGGTATGTGCCTAGCTCATGGTGGTGAAATTTTCTAAAGCTCATTGAGTTATACTAGCTTTATCCCATGTGATACAAGATAAAAATGAATCTTAATCTCTGTGTAGGAGGCAGCAGTATGTCAATTTCTAGTTCTAGCAACATGTCAGACTACACATACAAGGATGGTTCTTCTACTGCTATTTTAAATGCCTAGAAATGTGAATAAAATATACTTTAATACAATAAAAATAAAAATAGATTGAAGAATAAAAGAGGAACTGTAACTTGACATAAAGAAAAAGAGGTAAGCACTTAAAATGCTAATACATGAGCATCAGACTGGTGGTAATAAACACAAAAGTGCATATTTGAAGTAAAGACTGGGACTTTATTGCCAACCTAAGGACATGAAAGAAATAGATAATAGAGAGTACAAAAGGAAGAAACCAGAAGTGAGCTCCTAAGTAAAATGGAGACAATAGAACAGCTGAATTAAAGTAAGAAACAGAGGACAGAAAGAACAAGGAATAAAGAGAGGAGAGGAGGGAGGCAGGGTGGAAGCTTTAAAAATCCTTTCTTTTTGGAGAGTTTTTTTTTTTTTTTTCTTTTTTCACTATAGGACGTGTGTGCTCGCCAGACAGACAGAGAGAGACACAGAGACAGAAAGCGAGAAATCATCCCCCAGGGGAGATGGTCACGCCGCAATCCCTTCTCCTCCATTCTCCTCTCAGGATCTTGGGCAGGCACGCACACACGCCTGGCATGAGTTTTAAGCCACTGGGTCCGGGACATGAACCGCGGTCGACTATGTGGGAGTCCAGCGACATAGCCATTACGCTAACTGCTGGTTCCCAAAAATCCTTTCTTTTTGGTCCAGGTAAAAAAGATATAACTCAAGCAAGTGAGCCACAGGAGTAGAAGTTCAAATTCACACATGGATTTAAAGTAGTATAACAGTTGATTTCACTAGATCTTTGTGATAGCTGACAGCCATTACTAGACTAAAGCAATAAAAAGAATAGCAAGAGAACAATATTCAAATGTTCAATATTAAGACTATTCACTATTAAAGATACCTTATATTTGAAAATTTCATGGAGGCAAGCAAAACCAGACACATTGTAATAGTTGGAAAATATTAAACAGAGACAAACAATTTTTAAGTTCAAATCAAAAACATGTAAATAAACAATACTGACAACAGCAATCCCTTTTCTCTTAGCCAAAATAGAATCCAGAAAAGAATCTGAAAACTATCTATTATGCTTACCATACATATAGATTTCAATTGGTTGAAAATATTTTTCTCTTTCTCAAGTGTCTCCAAACTTCCTTAAAGTAAGATCATTCACCCATGATACAAAGGATGAATCCTTAATAAGAACAGGTATACATTGATTGTTCACTTTTCAGCACATAGACATCATGTATTTCCAGGTATAATGGTATCAATTTCATGGATCCTATTCATAACTGGTTTTAAGTTCATTTACTTCTTCCATGAAAAGAGAGAGTAGAAGAGAGGGAGAGATCCTCAACAAGCATTTTACAGCACGGTCCATCCCTGGCCTCTGTCAGCCTGGATGACAAGCACATATGCAAACCCTGCCTGCTCAGGGAACACCCAAGATATTACCACTGCGCTACCACCTGAACTCACAGGACGTTGGTACAATAACATTTAAGTGTCTGTTGAATCAATGAACATGTAAACATATCAATTAGTATGTTGATAAGATACCAGTGGATGGTGTAATGATTACCTCACTGAACTCCTACATAGTTGATCATGACTCAAGTCTTGGACCCATCGGCTTAAAACTCACGCTGGATGCGTACGTGCTTGCTCAAAATCATGAGAGGAAGACAAAGGAGAAGGGATTGCAGTATGGCCATCTCCCATGGGGGTGAGTTCTTGCTTTCTATCTCTGTCTCTGTCTGTCTCTCTGGCAAGCACACACCCCTCTTGCAGAAATCTCTCTTAAAAATACTATCTAGGTGAAATATTATGTTTGTGATTACATTTTTCTTAATTCTGTCACTTCTTAGGAATGTCTGATTGTTCATAGCAATATCAGGTATGAGCAAAAATTAGGAATTCTACTTAATTTAAGGTTGCTTTTGTAGAAATGTAAAGAAAATTTGTTGTAAATTTGTACAATAGCAATAAATACACATAATACTGAGCTTAATTTATATAATCAGAAAATTCCAGAATGGAAAACACATTATAAGATCCATTGAAATGTGAGGAAAAAAAAAAACAAAGTTTATAAAGTTATCTTGCGGTTAGCAGATGGTATAGTGGTTAAGACACTAGACTCTGACATGACTGACTGCAGTTTGAGTCCCAGACCTAGAGGCTTGAAACTGACACTGTGTATGTGCATACAGGCCTAAAATCCCAGGAGGAGAAGGGATTGCAGTGTGGTCATTCTCCCTGGGGGATGATTTCTCACTTTCTCTGTATCTCTGGTGAGTGCATGTGCCCTATGGCAAAAATCTCTCTTAAAAAATGGCATAGTGGTTAAGGCACTGGACTCCCACATGGCCAACCATGGTTTCAGTCCCAGACCAAAAGCTCAAAAGTCAAGCCTGGTGCATGTGGTGTGTGCTTGAGATCCTGAGAGGAGAATAGAGGAGAAAGGATTTGGGTGTGGCCATTCCCTCTGGTTAGTTGTTTCTCACTTTCTCTGTCACTCTGGTGAGTGCACATGTCCTATAGCAAAAATCTTGCTTAAAAAAAATTCTCTTTGGTTTGAAAATGGTACACGGTTATGGTCTGGGCCCAGCTACCATAGCACAGTGGGAGCACATGCTCTGCAATGCAGAAGCCATAGGGAGCCACAGGGTTCACATTCTTTGTCAATGTGTGTGCAAGTCATGATCCTGGCTGGCTGGGACAGGTTTGGTGACACGAGATTGTAATGTGGAACCGTGTTGGGGTGCCTCTCTCTCTGCCTCTCTCTCTTTGTCTCACAAGAGGGGTTGAAATGAATAAACTTAGGGAAGAAAAGATTGTGACCAAATCTCCATTATAGTCTAAAAAAAAGTAAGCAAATCAATGTTACATACTTTGAATTAATAATTATTAATAGTTATATTAGCCAATCATCTGATTACTAGTAGTTTAAGTAACTAAAAATTGATGATTTTCCATATGCTGCATATTTTCAACTGTCAGGATATGTACACTTATACAATGAAGAGAAGTCAGCAGGGCGGGCGCTATCCATCACCTATGCTGTCAGTGGGGAAAAGGATGCTGGAGAGGATTTCTTCAACCTTTCACTATTGGTTGCTCCTTTTGGAGATCCAGTCCTAAACATCTACTATTTTTCTTCATTCTGAACATCAATGTTTTTATAGTGCATAGCTACTGCTGTTAAAGCCTCTACTTTTGATTGCCAGACAACTCTTTATCTTGCAGAACTTCAAAATTTTTGTTTCAATAGCTTCTGTCTTGCATCACTTCTGATGAAAAATTAACAAAATGTAAATATATAAATAAGTAAGTAAATAAATAGTAACAAAAATTCTCATTCACCTTGCTCTCACTTCATGTATATTTCTCAACTCCCACCTACAGCTTCTTCCATGTTTTTTTAGAGTTGTCATCAGATTGGGAAGTGTTTCTTTCTAATCACTAATTCCCAGGTGTGTTTTATCTTCCTCTTTTCATGTGAGAAAAACCAAAGGTAATTTTATTAAAGAATCATTTATTTAATTTTATTTGTTATTATTATTCTTGCTTAATTTGATCAGAGACATACAGAGAGAGAAAAAAAAAAAAAAAGGAAATGAATAAGCAAGTCACCAGGTCCAGGAGTCGAACCACAGTCAGTCATGTGGAGTCCAACGCCTTAACCATCATGCCCCCTGCCAGCCCCTAAAGTTAAATTTTTAAATATTGTCCCATTGAACCCTGAGGAACTATTCAGTTTTTAAAAATTGTTCTTGCTGTTAACGCTGAATAATTTATATTGCTACATTTGAACAAGGAATGTTTCCAGTGAACTTTCAAATAGATAGTTTGAGTAGGCAGTTAGGAATTTAAGACCACTGTTTATTGTGCTCTGTGATCTGATTTAGATGGTATTTGAACTCTGGTAGTGGATGATCATCAAGAGATTAAACGTAAACAGAGAAAGTTCACATTAAATACTGAGCCCTATTGGTCTCCAGCAATAAGAGATTGGGAATCAAGCTGAATCAATAGGTAATATAGGAGGAAAACTAAGAGTGTGTAATGTTCTGGAAGAAATGGGGAATGGTTCCCAAAGAAAAAGAACAGCCTTCTGAGTCAAATATTACTGATTTGGCAAATCAGATAGACTTGTAAGTTAGTAGTGACAATGACAAGAACAGATATGATGGCTTGTTGGAGATAAAGATTGAAGTGAATATTAAACAGAATAAAAGAAAAAAGCTGGAGGAAGGTAATAAGTGTCTCTACTTAGGCACTTTTACACACACACACACACACCCATATCCTTATATCATTTTTCCAGTGTGTCTGAATAATGGTAGAATAATGGTTCTCAAAAGCCATAGGGGTCTAGTCCTCCCCAAATTACATGAGATCCAGATAGCAGAGCTAGAAAGACTTTCTGAGTGAAGCCAACTGATTTGCTTTAATTAGCCACGAGAGTTGAGGGCATATCTCCACTCATGGAAGCAAGATTATTGTGATCAAGTCAGATAAGTGGACTGTGCTTAAACTACTGAAGCAATTATAATTGCTTACATAATATCTGTAATATAGCAGACAGTTTAAAGCAAATTGTCATTTTAAAATTTGTCTGATTCCACAACACATAATTTCAAAAATGCCCTATAGGTATACAGTAAGTGGCATGTAGTTTGATCTACTTTCAGAGGTAATTAGCCAAGAAATGTTTATAAAATTGAGAGAACAAATATCTGAGAAATGAGAACCTTTACTTGGGCAATTTGTATGTTGAACAATAAAACTAAAAATAAAACTTTTGAACATACGAAGTTACTTCAAAAATTATATGAAAAATGGAATTAAAGTATGAGTTTATTTTGGTACAAAAAAATGACATCCATGCTTCAATATTTCATAATGCATAGTTTTTGTAGATTCCTCATATATTTTGGGGGGGAGGGGTTTTTGCTATAGGGCACACGTGCTCGCCCGAAAGACAGAGAGAAACAGAGAGACAGAAAGCGAGAAATCACTCCCCCCCAGGGGGAAGATACCCTCATGTATTTTTAAAAAACAGATTATACTTTAATCATTTTACTCATGTATAGACAATGTACTTTCAAATTGCTAAAACATAGTAGTGCATATTACATTATAATAGAAACTCTTAGATTTTATTGGTCTCAGTAAGTTTTCAAAATAATGAGATTGCTCATGCAATATTTTGCCAATATATTTATATTAAGTATTTCTTTATATCATTTCCAAAAGATAATCAAGATTACACTAATTAACAGAAAAATTTATTTTAAAGATATTTATTCCAAGTTTTAAAAAGGACATAACTATTCTAGTGACTCATTTAATTGTCTAAAACATTGACATCTAAAAATATACTTTAAATAATGCAATTCCTAGAACATATTGATGGAGGTTAGAGAAACAACTATGAAATTTGATTTAAAATATCTAATAATAAAATATCACCAAAAGGGATAATTAAGTAAATCTAAATTTATATGTTATTTAAAACTAGCAACAGGAAACAACTTTTGAATTTATCTTATTTTTTTCCCTATATCTGGATTATTTCATAACCTTTTATTTTTGGACTTTCTCTTTGTTCTGCTTTTCCATCTGTTGTGTTTTTATTTTTCATCAATTTGGGTTGCATATATTTTCTTATTCAAGTGTCTTTTCCTATCGTGATTTAAACTTTTTTTTAACTGTATTTTAAATTGTTATGGCATTCAAATTAAAAATATCATCAACAACTTTATATTTAATAAAGTATTTAGAACATACATAAATGTAGATGTTTCTTGAGGTAATTTGATTATACAATGATTTAAGAAATTAACACACTTTCATTATTCCATTACAGACAATTATCAATGAAAAAGTCTGTGGGCTTGTTTTTCTCTTCAGTTTCACAATGAAAAGAAAGACCATAATAATAATAATAAAATCAAAATAAGTTAATTTGTAAACCATAGTCATGCATCTCCTGACAATGGAATATGTTCTGAGAAATGCATCATTAGGATATGCATATATTTTCTTATTCAGCTGTCTTTTCCTATCGTGATTTAAACTTTTTTTTAACTGTATTTTAAATTGTTATGGCATTCAAATTAAAAATATCATCAACAACTTTATATTTAATAAAGTATTTAGAACATACATAAATGTAGATGTTTCTTGAGGTAATTTGATTATACAATGATTTAAGAAATTAACACACTTTCATTATTCCATTACAGACAATTATCAATGAAAAAGTCTGTGGGCTTGTTTTTCTCTTCAGTTTCACAATGAAAAGAAAGACCATAATAATAATAATAAAATCAAAATAAGTTAATTTGTAAACCATAGTCATGCATCTCCTGACAATGGAATATGTTCTGAGAAATGCATCATTAGGATATTTTGTCATTGTAGGAACATCGCAGAGTGCACTTACACAAATCTACGGCAGATGACACAGCCCATCCTTCACCTGGTCCAGATGGCAAAACCTCTTGCTCTTAGGCTACCAGCCTGCTCAGCATGTCACTGTTCTGAATCCTCTAGGCTAATTGTAACACAGTGACAAATGTTGGTGTACCTATACGCATCTAAACATAAAAAAAGGAAAGTAAAAATACTGTATGCAGATAAAAAGTGGCACAAGAGTGCGCACACTGTAAATGGAGTTCGCCGGACTTGGAGTTCCTCTGAGGGAGTCAGTGAGTGAGTCGTGAGGGAATGTGAAGGTGTAGGACAAGACTGTACACTACTATCACCTTCACAGACTGTGCACACAGGGCACGCTCCATTTATCGAGAAGAACTTTTCTTTCTTCAATAAATAATTAACCTGAGTGTTCTGTAACTTTCTTATTTATAAACATTTTTTTTTACCTTTTGAACTTCCTTATAATAACAAGGAATGTATATGATGTACATACACATTGTACAACTGTGAAAAGAATGTTTAACTTTTGGACTTCCTGGCAATAACAAGGAAGTTATACAATGAACATATACATTGTATAGTTGTGAAAAAAGGCTTTTTTTATTATTATTGTTATATATTATATTTATATAGTATTATATATTATATTGAATATTATATTATTTATATTTATTATAGATTTATTAATTATATTCTTATTCTATAACTGATTTTCTATTTTGTAAAAATCTTTCACTCTTTAAATTTTTCTTTAAAATTAAGATACACATTAGCCTAGACCTACACAGGGTCAGGATTATCGATATCACCATCTTCCATCTCCACATCTTGTCCAACTGATAGGGCCCTGATGAACTAGATGAAATCAAGCACAAACTAGATTAAATCAAGCACAAGACAAAATGATACAATTAAGAGATGGTAAACACAACGTGCATGAGGCTGCTGCTGAGGTAACAGAATAAACTGATATCATATATATATATATGATACATATAGATAGATAGATAGATAGATGATAGATACACACGCACTGTAATAACAAGAATTACATTCTGAAATGTTGATAAATAGTTAGTATATTAAATACAGTAACATTCTTTTTTATCAAAAACTGTATATTATATAAAATTAAATGTGTCGTAACTTTATAGGACAGGCAGCCCTATAGGTTTGTTTACATCAAACTCACCACAAACCTGAATAATGTGTTTTACCACAACACATCCTTTATTCTTTCTTTCCTTTTTTTTTTTTTATTTTTTTTTTTTTTTTTTCTTTTTTTTTTTATTTCTTTCTTTTTCTTCTCCACAGATTTCTACCTAGAGTGCATGTGTTTGCTAGAGATAGAGACATTCAGAGAGAAAGTGAGAAATCACGCCCAAGGGCAATGGCCACCAATCCCCTCTCCTCCATTCTTCTCCCAAGGTGGTGAGTCTCAAACCTCTGGGCCATGGACTCAAACTACAGTTGACCATGTGGGGGTCCAGCAATGTAATCACTGCACCATCTGCTGATCCCTGCGCCAAAATTTCTTGATAGCTATCATATCACTAGATAAACGGACTTTTTTTTCAACACCATTACAATCTTATGAGACCTCTGTTGTGGTATGAGGTCCTTCATTGACTAAAACTCTGTTATTGGGCATTTGCAAGTGGCATGGTGGTTAAGAACAGGGCTTACTTTAGTCAGAGTCCAGGACCTGGTGTCTTGCTTTCTCACTTTCCCTCTCTTCCTCTTTCTTCTCTATTTTTTGCTTTCGCTTTCACTTTCACTTTCACTTTCTTTCTCTTTCTCTTTCTTCTCTTTCTCTTTCACTGTCTCTCTCTGGTGAGCATATATGCCTTATAGAAAACTTTAAAATAATTATAATAAATACAATTAAATAAATTCTTCTTCTTCTTTTTTTTTATTATCCAATTCTTCTTCTTCTTTTTTTTTAAGGTATTATGCAGTGAATATCTGTATGAGAATAAAAATGCACCAGGTAGGTCGCTGGTCTTGTGTGTAAAGGAATAGAGTGTATGACAGGTGTTGTTGTTTAAAAAGAATACAATAGATTTGGATAAACACTAATCAAAAAGAAAACCATGATTTGAACAACACCATATGTATAAACGCAGGTAAATACATAATTTTGACAGTTCAATAATAGAGATGGAAAAAATGGCTTGAAGATTCAGAGAAGCTTGAATGTAGAGAAACTAAGTAGAAAGCTTTTGTATTTTGAGCATAACAAATTCTTGCAGGTGCTTTCTGCTTCAGTATTCCGCAGATGAAGCCATTACAGGAGTTGTACATAGCTAAGTGTTTCTCAATTTGTTTCACCTTGCCTAACCTCCCGATTTATATTTAATTATTTAAATAAAATAAATGTTGAGAATGGAGCTCAGGAGGAACTGAACTTTGTCAATTAATGAGTTTGAACTCTTGTCGCCCTCACTGTTACTGCACTGCTAACGTAATAAACATAGACAAAAAACTGAATTACTTAACATAAGTTTACTTTTCTCTGGTTCAGGCCCCGTTTGGGAAAGAGGCAAATATTTAAGGCAGCCGTAGTTCTTGCAGCAATTCAGCATGTTATGATGCTGTCTGTATTTGTCTGTTTCTTCGTTTGTGACTGATATGGAACTTGTCACAAGCTTGAGCCTAATTCAGGCCAGAAAATATAATCAGTTCATGTGCTGGGATTGAGGAAGGATGCCAATACAGCAGAACACTAAAAATGCCTTGTCCTTTGCTGGTGCTGAAAAACCTCAAGTCTATTTCAAAATGACACATGCTTACCATGTTTCAACAGCATGTTACCCTTCACATAACATACAATTTCTACTCCCTAGGAATAACTACAAATCACAGATCAGTGTATTCTTTTTTTTATTTCTGAATTCTTCTATTTAACTTTATTCATTTATTTAGTTAGTTAGTTATTTCAATTTGACCAGAGAACGACAGAGTGAGAGAGACAGAGAAAGTGAGAACGTAAGCAGCCAGGTCCAGGACTCGAACAGTGGTCTGCCGTGTGGAAGTCCAGCACCCTTAACCATCGCACTACCTGCCGTCTCTGCAGGTCAGTGTAGTTTTAATCTGTGTGCCTTAAACATAAAATCTGTTTTGATATTTGATTATTTTACTACTCATTTTTTTTTGGGGGGGGGAGTGGGTTGAGGTTTTTGCTATAGGGCGTGTACACTCACCAGAAAGATAGAGAGAGACAGAGAGACAGAAAATGAGAAATCACCCCCCAGGGGGGATGGCCAAGCTGCAATCCTTTCTCCTCTTGGGATCTTGGGCACACATACACACGTGCCCAGCGTGAGTTTAAGCCACTGGGTCTGGGACTTGAACCATGGTCAACTACATGGAAGTCCATTACACCAACTGCTGGTCCCAGTTACACTTTTAGTTCTACACATTAGGTTTATATTACTATTTTCTGATACACCAACTTTCAACGTATTGATTACATTTTCTTTCATTGAGTTATTGGGAAAGTCATGATGCATTTTTGTACAGAAAAATTTCCCAACGACCTAATTAAAAGCATTCCAGCAGATAACATTAGGGTTTCTCTTCAGAATGTTTTAAAGTAACTATTATTTTTACCCATAAGGAATTTTTCTCCTTTTCTTATCTTCTAGCTCGTCTTTTGTCCTCTATCCATTTCTAAACATTTTCTTTAAGGTTTTATAATCTTCATAATTTTCAGTTACATTATTCAAATATAATTACAGCAGCCTGCTATGTGTAAATATTAATTTAAAAATGTGATCATTAATAAAAAGCATTTCTCCAATTATCAGCACATAAATGTTATACACACACACAAAAAAAAAAAGAACGAATATTTTTGGATCAGAAATACGAAGAAAATAAATCTCATAAAACATTAAAACTACATTTTTCAGTAATATATAACCAAGAAATTGAAAAGTAGCAGAATTTAGGAAATAAGAGAAAGTGACTTTCAGTTTGTTAATGTATAGTATTATCATTGTAATTCTAGTTTATATTTAGTGCACTATTTTAGCATATGGTGAAAGGAATTTGGGAAGATGACAGAGTAGGAGTCATCAGGAATCTGGTTTTTCACCCAGACAAAAATTACACTTAAGAATCAGTCTGATGGGGGACCAGCAGTTAGCGTAATGGCTGTGTCACTGGACTCCCACGTAGTCAACCACAGTTTGAGTCCCGGACCCGGTGGCTTAAACTGACGCCAGGCGCGTGTGTGTGCATGCCCAAGATCCCGAGAGGAGAATGGAGGAGAAGGGATTGCGGCGTGGCCATCCCCCCTGGAGGGTGATTTCTCGCTTTCTGTCTCTCTGTCTCTCTCTGTCTGGCGAGGACACGCTCCCTATAGCAAAAACCTCTCAGAAAAAAAAAAAAGAATCAATCTGATGAAATATTTTGGAACTCTGAAGTCTGTTGATAGCTTGCAACTTCAGGGGAAAACGTTGGACAGTTAATCATTGTTAGTCGTGGTCAAGTTCAGCTGTTAACAAAACAGTGGCTACCTCTTCCTTATGTTTTGCCCTTTGCTGTGCTTCTGTCCCAGAAATACCATATCTTCATCTTTTAGAAGCCAGAGTGGGGGAAGGAACTTGTTTTGAGATCTTTGCTTGGATTACTGATTGCTATTGCTGATTACAGGGGTGCAAACAAAGAGATGGGTAGCCTTTCTTGTTGTTCCTCTGCACATTGCTGCAAGTCTCAATCCTTCCAGTTGACATCATTTTCAAAAGATTTAAAAGACTTTGACTTTCTCACTGTCACCCCTTCTTTTTTCTTATTATTTTTCCAACTTGAGAGATATATATTAAAAATGCAGACATTCAACAGCAACTTTGCATATGGCGGAAATTAGAAAGTCAAACCATCGCACATGACTAGGAGAAGGTAATGACTTAAAAAAAAGATCTAAGAAGATCTTAAATTTATACCTCAGGCCAATCTTTGACATAGAGACAGTTACAATATTTTGTTTTTAATCTTCAAGCAATAATAAAAAGGAATAATCTTTTTTTCCAGAGTTATCACAGTATTAGTTTCAAATACTCAGTTTTCAGCAGCTTTATATAACATAGAAACAAACAGGAATGTATGGCACATTCAAAGGGGAAATTAAAAGTAACTCACCAGATTGTGGATCTACAAGAAAAACACTTTAAAGTAATTATCTTAAATATCCTCAAACACTGAAGGAAGACATAAGAATATGTTAAGAAAATTATGTCTGAACAAAAGAAAAATAGTAACAAAGAGTTGACAAATCTAAAATTTAAAAAAAAAGAGTATGGACAAGAAGTACATAGACTACAATGAAAAATGAGAAGGTAGGAGAGAGAATCATCAATTCTGAACATAGAATACGGACAATTATTCCCTGAAAAGTAAGTTTGAGGAAAATTAAATAAAGACCAAGAGAACTGTGTGATACCACCAAGTGGAACAATATATGCATTGTCAAAGTCCCGCAAAGATAAGAGAGAGAAAAAGTGAAAAAGAGAATATCTGAAAAAAGTAGCAGCTAAAACTTACCCAAGTTTGATGAAAGACATGAATATCAACAAATTCCAAATAGCGTGTAATCAAAAAAATCCACAATGAAATGCAAAATACTCAAATTGTCAAAAAGTAAAAACCTAAAGGCAGTCATGAAAGCAGCAAGAGAGAATCAACTCTTTATAAATAAATGATCTGTGATAAAATATTAGCAGTTTTTATCAGAAACTTTGGAGGCCAGAAAGCAATGGAATGTTGTTTTCGAAACCAAAACAACAAAAAAATAAGGCAAAACAAAAACAACCCAAAAACTCATCAGTTCAGAATCTCATACTTGTCAAAACTGTCTTTCAAAGGTGAAAGAGAAATTAAATCATTCCCAGATGAACAAAAACCAAAGGCATTTGTTCACACTAGCTCTTCCCTGCAAGAAATATTTAAACTAGTCTTGCATATGTTGAAATGAAAGTTTAGTAGGTAATAACTAAAAGTCATATGAAGAAATAAAGATCTCAGAAAAATAATACATGGCCAATGAAGTGTCTTAAAATTCTGGCAGATGTTTAGAGCAGGAGCATGCTACCTTACACCAATTACAAATTTAATTGAGTAAAAACAAACTTTCAACATCCGTAGAATCGAAGCTACTTTCAATTTGTTCCTCTTCTTAATCATCATCCTTGAAAGATAAATCTATATTTCTGATGCGTATTATATTTCCCAAGGCCTTTCACTTTTGTGGATTCTAACCTAATTTTTTAATCTGTCTGTTAGAGTGTAAATAAACATTGTATAATAATTTCATTTTCTTATATGCTTCTTAGTCTATAGTGCTCAAGATTTTGGAAAAAAGTAAAAAAATCCTGGGTTGCCTTTTATCTGGAATCTTGATCTTTTCATTCTTAGCTGCCTCGATAGCTCTACAGTGCTTTTAAGGACATGACCATTTATTTCCTCTCCCTTTTTTTTTTTGTTTTTTATTATTCTCAGTAGGGAAACTGCAATACTGTAAGGTAGTCCATCACAGATAGGTGTGAAAATAGTCTCAAAGATCTTAAAAGGAATCAATACCACACTTGAAAGGCAGCTTTGGTCATCAAGAGATAAATTTTTTATTGAGTACATCATTTAACATGGTCAAATTGTAATTTTTGATTTTTTCTTTAGAGAGAGCATTTTGCTATAGGGTGCAGGTACTCACCAAAGAGAGAGACAGAGAGCAAGAAATCACCCCCCGTCCCCAGGATGACTGGCCATGCCACAAACTCTTCTTCTCTATTCTCCTCCCAGGATCTTGGGCATTCACACACAAGTGCCTTCCATGAGTTTTAAGCCACCGGGGCTGGGAATCTAACTGCGGTTGACTACATGGGAGTCTAGTGACATACACCACCTGGTCTACAACCTATAAATTTTAAAGGGTTTGTTATGATAAATTCTTTGATGTAGTGTTGAGAGAGCACATCATCTATAGACCAGTTGTTAGTAAATCAAATTGAAAACAGATATTTCAGAGCCAAAGTATTTGGGAAGGAAAGCTAAACATCTAGTTATGGAAACTCTGCTATGTGCCCTTTACATTGATTAGAGAACTGGTTATAAATAATAACCAAATAATGCCAAAATAACCAAATAAAAGCCAAAGTAAACTTTAAGGATTTTGCAAATATTACCAAGTTTACTATAACCATGCTATGCAATAAACTCTGTGATTTCCCACATGTTCTAAGTAAGAAAACATGAATATGTGATGAATAATTGTCCTTGCTTATGTCTTTAACAACTGTAGATGCCTTAATTCAAACCCAGCAAATAGACCCCCAAGTTTTCTTGCTTATTGACTATCTGGTTTCTTTCTCAGCAAAAGTATAAGGGAACAAATCTGGGACTTTCTCCATTCTGATGAACCTTTTTCATTTGCCCTATTGATTATTATGCTGTGTTTGCAAATTTTACCTTGTGAGAAAATAATTGTATATTTGTTTACTTTTAGTTTAATTTAGTGGTTTTTGTTTTGTTTTGTTTTTGTCACAGACATATGTGCTAGCCAGAGACAGACAGAGAGAAAGAAAGTGAGAAATCACCCCCTAGAGAGGATGGCCACACCACGGTTCTTTCTTCATTCTCCTCTCAGGATTTTGAGCAAGTGATTGCACATACCCAGTGTGATTTTCAAGCTGCTGGGACTGGGACACGAATCACAGTTGGCCATATAGGAGTCTGGGACCTTAATCACCATGCCACTTGCTGGCCCCAATAATTGCGTATTTGAAAGGCCTGTACTATACTTATCAAATTTTACATATACTAGGTGATCTGAAAACTACAGTAACTACAGCTTTTCAGAATTTGTGGATGAGATCTCATAGTACCATTTTTAATTTAATGCTATGATTTTTCATCTCTTTCAATAAACTGATTTTATAGTCTAACACAAACTTGTTTCAGTTTATCTCAACTCTCCTAAAGTAAAATTGCCAAAGTGATTTTTCTGGAGGTGGTTTCTTCCACAGTTTTCAGTTCCTTCCTTTCCATCTCCATCCGGTCAGGATTTGGGGCATGCTTGTTGGAAGTTTGTCTGGTGTGTTTCTAAAGTGGCCAGGGTCTAGATGAAAACCTGCAGTGGGTCACGTTGGATCCAGCTTCCTTTAACCACCAAATTATGTTCTCCTATTTTACTTTTTAACTTAATCTTGCCCAACTCTGTTTGACTGGAATAGTTAATCAATTGGCATTTAATACTGCGATAATTCTAGGTTTATATTGTCTTGTTGGCTCTCTTTATTTATTTATTTTTTTTCCCCAGACAGAGAGGGAAAGTGACAAAGCACTCCTCAGGGGCAGACGGTCACATTGCCATCCTTTCTCTGCCATTCTCCTCTGGGATTTTTAGCCACCATGTACACATGCCTGGCATATTTTTCAGGCCTCTGGGTCTTGGACTCAAACCATGAGTTGACCATGTAGAGTCCAGTTGCATTAACCAACACACCAAAGACCAGGTCTTCTGTCGATTTTTGGAATACTATTTTTTATTATTGTTATTCTCACTATTAAGATTAATGTCTTAACTTAAAATGATTTAGTTAGGATGCCAACTATAGAAGATAGATTACCAGCTGTAAAAGTGTTTTGTTCCCACATAAAGCCATCTGCACTTTGTGTTTCTCTTATTTTCATACAAATTATATCATTATACAAGTCCATAAATACAATTTTATAATTATTGCTTTATGTTATTTTTGAAAACAGGTAAGTGAAGAGTTACAAAAATATTGTTATCATCTTTTTATACGTATTTCTGTAGTTAGTTTTACTGACTCTCTTTGTTTCTTAAATGGATTTAGGTCACTGTGTGGTGTCCTTTCATTCTAACATGAAGGAATCTCTTTAGTATTTTATTAGGACGAATCTGCTAGTGACAGTTTCTGTCAGATTTTGTTTATCTGGGAATGTTTGATTTTGCTTTTATTTATGCTGAATATAGAATTTTTGGTTGACAACCTTTCTTTCCACACTATTAAGATGTCATTCCAACCTCTATCTCTGGTCTTCATGGTTTATAATGAAAACTTAGTGGTTAATCTAAGGAAGTCTTTCATGTATGAAGTCACTTTTCTTTGGCCAATTTCAAGGTAGTTCATTTCTTGTTTTATAGGTTTTTGTTTGTTTGTTTGTTTGTTTGTTTGTTTTTGTCTTTTTAATTGTTAGAGAACATGAGTACTCAAAAGACAGAGGCAGGAATAGAGAGAAAGAGGAGAAAGAAGCCCTTAATGGGTCATGGTCACACCAAAATCCCCCCCTGGTCCATTTCTCTACCCTGTGAGGATTTCGTGTACGCAGGCATATGTGTCAAGCAGGTTTTGTAAGCAGCTGGGGTCCACTTGGAATGTGGGGTGGCCCCATTTTCAAGGTTTGCTTTGTCATTAAATTTTTTAATTTTTAATTTGACCGTGGTGTGTCTAGGGCAAATCTCTAGAATTTTTTACTTGAAGTTTAGTTAGCTTCTATGACATATAAATCATACTTTAAAAATCCAATGCGGGAAATTTCTGGTCATTAATTCTTCAAATATATTTTTATGACTTTTTCTTTTTTCTTCTTCTTCTGGAAATTCTGTCATGCATATGTTGGATGCTTGTTGGTGTCCATCACATTATGCAGATTTTTTTCATTCTGTTCTTTTATCTTCCTCAGACTGTGTAAGTTCTATTGCCATATCTTAACGTTTACTGTTTTTGTCTCTTGGTAGCTGAACATGTTGGACTCCTGTAATGAACTTTTTTAAACATTTTTTTTTTAAATATTTAATTTGACCAGAGAGGGACAGAGTAACAGAGAGAAGGAAAGTGAGAGAGCAAGCTGTCAGATCAAACCACCACAGGTGACCATGTGGGAGTCCAGCACCCTTAACCACCATGCCACCCTTAACCAACACGCCACTCTTAGCCACCACCTGCCGTCTGCCCTTTACTGAACTTTTTATTTGTTATTGTACTTTTCAAGTCCAGAATTTCTATTTGCTCCTTACCTATTATTTCTATGAGTAATGCCTATTTATGAGATATTATTGTCATACTTACTTGTTTTCTCATGATTTCCTTTTGTGTTTTTTTTTCATTTTAATAATTTTATCTATTAAGACTGAAATTCATGCCTTCAAGGACACTTTTTTTTTTCTCTCTACTTCATCATACATACTCTCCTTTTTCTTTGTCCATGTGGTAATTTTTGTCAAAGCTATTTATTTTAGCCAATACACTATAATGAGGTTAGTATAAGGTGCATCCTTTTCCATGATGCGTTGCTATTGTGATGTTTCACTGTTGGCAGGCTCATTGCTAACTATTTGGGCAATTTCCCTGGACCAATTATACAGATAATGTATTCCCTTTGATGTTTGGCCACTTCTTCAAAAAGAACTCAGTAGCCAAAATTGTGTATGCGACCTTTTATTTAGTATTAATATTTTAGATTTTTGCCAAAGGGTTAATGTACTTATCAGAGAAAAAGGTAAAGTAAGTGAGCACCCCCTCAGGAAGGATAGTCACACCATCCTCCATTCCCTCAGGATTTAGGGTACACAAGCACATACACCCGGCATGTTTTTCAAGGCATAGGATCTGGGACTCAAAATGTAAAGTTGGCCAAGTGGGATCCAGTGCCTTCCACCACTCTACCTACTGGCCCATGGCTTTTTATTTGTTTAAGCCTTGCTTCCTAGAGATCATCCCTGATTCAGTCCCCTCAGTGAGAAGGCAAAATTCAAATTCCAGACAGTTTACAAGATTTTACTTTTTGTTTCTGCAGATCTCAAAGTCATTCAGAGGTGAATTACTGGAAGCTTCTCTTTACAAGGGTTTTTCTAGAAAGAGATGCAGCATTTTCCATGCACACAGTCTTTTAGATCCCCAGGAATATCTAGGGACGTTTTAAAGTTTTGTATGATTGAGTAATTCTCTAAGATCTCCTTTGATAATTTGACTAGGATCTTATTTATTACAATTATAATCAAGACTTAAGGCAATGGAGTTGTTGCCCTCAGATTTTTTTTAATGTTTGAGTTTATAACCAGGGATAGTTTTTTGTTGTTGTTGTTGTTAATTTGTTTATCTAAGCTGAGCTCTGAATCAAATCAAACAGGTCATGTACCAAAGGAGTTTTTCCAGAGAGTTTCACGTTTAAACAAAAGATTGATTGTGCTTTGGGGGTAGTACTTTTACAAGGAAGCTGAGAGAAGTCAGTCTTTGTTGAGTTTGAAGCTGAAGATTTTTCTGAGATGTCACAACAGTGTGCTCAGGAGGGAGACAAGACAGGAATAACCCTGGGTCAAAGCACCCCACTTATTGAAGTTCTGAAGTGTCCCCATATAGATTATTTTTAATTATTATTTTTTTTTTGGGGGGGGAAAGATTTTTGCTATAGGGTGTGTGCTTGACAGAGAGACACAAAGTTAAAAATCACCCCCCACACCCCGAACCAGCAGTTAGCGTAATGGCTATGTCGCTGGACTCCCACATAGTCGACCGCTGTTCAAGTCCCAGACCCGGTGGCTTAAAACTCACGCTGGGCGCGTGTGCGTGCATGCCCAAGATCCCGAGAGGAGAATGGAGGAGAAGGGATTGCGGTGTGACCATCCCCCCGGGGGGTGATTTCTCGCTTTCTGTCTCTATGTCTCTCTCTGTCTGTCTGGCGAGTGCACGTGCCCTATAGCGAAAAAACCTCTCAAAAAAAAAAAAAATCACACCCCCCTCCCCCAGGAGGGATGGCCATGCCCCAATCCCTTCTCCTCCATTCTCCTCTCAGGATCTTGGGCACGCATACACATGCGCCGACCGTGAGTATCAAGTCTCTGGGTCTGGAACATAAACTGCAGTCAACCATGTGGGAGTCCAACGAGGTAACCCTTATGCCATCTGCTCGTCCTCATTTTTAATTATTTCTATAGAATTTGTCAATTTCTAGAATTCTCAAATGATTACAATTAATTATTTGTTTTGTGAATATTTTCATTGGTTTTGTGGAAGAATAAATTACTAAAGTTCTCCTTCTGCTATCAATCTCTTGAAGAGTCAATCTCTTCCTTTTGCTATTGACAAATATGTTTACTATTAAAAAAAAAATCGTGCCAGAAGGCACATTAAACATCACAGAGAGAGTGCAGAGAAAAGAGAGAGGGAGAGAAAGAGAGAGAAGGTACCTCCTGTGGGATGTGGTAACCTTTCAATCCTTTTTCCTTCCCATCTGGAGTTTGGGCTTATCCACATATACACCTGGTGAGTTTTTCAGGTCACGGAGGCCATGATTTAAGCCACGGCCAACCATGTGGAATCCAGCTCCCTTAACTATTATGCTATGAAGTTGGCCCTGTTTTTTGTTGTTATTATTATTATTTTGTCTAAGTATCATACCATACATAAGAGTTGATACTTTGATTTCAAAAAATTCAAACAAGATACAATAATAAAGAAATGAGGTCAGCAGATGGCATAATGTTATGTCACCGGACTCCCACATAGTCAACTGCAGTTTGAGTCCTGAACCCAGCACTTTAAAACTCACACTGGGCATTGTGTGTATGCATGTCCAAAATCTCAGGAGAATAGGCTTGTGGTGTGGCCATTCCCCTTTGGGGGTGATTTCTCAATTTCTGTCTCTCTTAAAAAAAAAAAAAAAAAAAAAAAGAAAGGATGAAGACGTAATAAAAGATACCCTTGGGAACCAGCAGTTAGCGTAATGGCTATGTCACTGGACATCCATGTAGTCGACCATGGTTCACGTCCCGGACCCGGTGGCTTAAAACTCACACCGGGCCTGTGTGTGTGTGCCCAAGATCGCGAGAGGAGAATGGAGGAGAAGGGATTGTGGAGTGACCTTCCCCCCTGGGGGGTGATTTCTCGCTTTCTGTCTCTATGTCTCTCTCTGTCTGTCTGGCGAGCGCACGCGCCCTATAGCAAAAACCTCTCAAAAAAAAAAAAAAAAAAAAAAGATACCCTTGTCTCACACACATAAATGGAGGTCAAAATTTGTATGAAACTGGTCATGTATTAGTTATAAGTTGAAAACATAAAAGAACAGAGAAAATAATAAAAGCTATAATACATAACTTATGGTAGTGGGTTTTCTCTCACTTAAAGACATAAAGCAGCTTGGGTATAAATTGCAACTAATTATACTCTGTCATACATTCTGAGTTCCTCAGTATGTGTGTGGGCAAATGCTGCCAGTGACCAGGAGTATTACAGTATCTTTAGCTATTGAATCGCTTACTGTATCCAATTGCCAGCATAAACAGATGGCTTTAATTACACAGATCAGGTGTTAATTTTGTGTAACCAAAAATATTACACTAAAATATCTTTCTGATCAATAAAATCTCTCTATGTTTTTAACTTCAGGGTTTAAAATACCAACTTGTTAAGTACGTGCTTTTAAATATATATTTTTCTAGATGTCATTTTGGTAATTTGTTGGTGCCCTTCCTTTTCCCTAGACATTCCTGATCATCATGATATACCATGTATATGTGTTCACATGACAGAGAGAGGTAAAGAGAGAGAAAGAAGCATCTTCCACAGGGTCGGGTCACTCTTTCATCCTTTTCCTCCAGTCTTTCAGCCCCATAGGATCTTGGGCCCTCACACGTGTTCTCAGCCTGTTCCAGGCTGACCAGATGGGGATACAACCTGCAGTTGCCATGTGGTGTACAGCTTCTCTTGAGCAGTGTATTACCACTATCTCCAAGTGTTACTCCCCAATTTTATATTAAGTATACTAAATAAAAGTAATCCTTGTCATTAGGAGTATGTATTTATGAGATAAAAATTCAGAGTTATATTAGGTACAATGTTAAATATCTGAAAGAATATTTAATCATTCATTCATGAATACATGGCAATTCAGGGTATATTGTAAAAGTGTAGCAAATGTTTGATATCATTCTTAGCAATTTCAAGGCAAAGGACAAAACCATAAGTATGTATTTTCTTACTTGGACATGGAACACTTTACCAGATAAATAATAATGTGTTTGTATAAAAAAAAAATCCTGCCTGTTATCTCATAGGGAATAAGATAAGATGTGTATGTGAAGGTGGTACAGAATTTCCCTTTCTAAATATCTCTGCCCTTTGCCTGGATGAGCAATTTAGTGGAAGGTAAATTTGATTTTGTTAAGTCTGTTGGTCACACAATTAATTTTTCACACTTATTATAACTGAAGAGCCTAAGCCTCTTGATACAGCTTTTCTTTAGCCCATCAATCACAGTTGTAAGCTGTTCTTTTAACGATTGGTGAAATGACTACTTGCTCTCAGAGCATGTGCTGAATTTTATCTAGAGTCATGGACAATGGAAGGGGAATTGATTTGGGACTTATTGAAAGAAGACCTATCCTTGTTCAGGTGGATATTCTCACCTGAGGAATGTCCCACATGAGAATCCTACGGGCCATCTATCTTCAGGCAGCACTGCTAAAATCTGGAAGAGGAAGTCTTTCATCCCTCAGGGTGTGGCTGGGAGCACCACATCATGGTAGTGAGTGCAGATTGTGCTCTGCGGTGAGTACTCAGGTCACTTTTCTTCATGGGTTGGTGGTCTCTCTTCCTCATGGGCGGTTCCAGCCACACACAACACAGCCCTATAACATTAATTTTAGAGTTATGACTTCTGACACAAAGCCCACAGCTCAGTGACCTCCTCTTTGCCCAATGTGTGTGTGGACATCTGTTTATGTGTGTCATGAACCTGTGTTTGGGGAGTAACATTTTAACCTGTGGAAGAGGCCCTTGCTGTATGGTGAGTTAACCACTTGTCATTATGTAATGTCTCCAGGTGTGGATCACTACAGTTCTCAGCTTTGGTAGACATATTATTTTTAAGAACATTTCGGAGCCTGCTTTTAGTCTTCTGGTATGTTACTTGAATTTGTTTGAGTCTACTTCTTTCCTCTTCATGTTTTTCCAAAGCTGTTACTCAATGATGTAAGGTTTCTATATGACCTACCTTCATTATGTGTCATTCCTGTTACCTTCAGGATTTATAACTAAAGGAGGTGGCTATGGTTTGTTCTCATCCTGCCATCTTCAACTAGAAAATGTGATTGACACTTTGACATGACTCTGTTCATGCATTATTCAGGAACTTTAATATATGTATTTGGGGACCAGCAGTTAGTGTAACGGCTATGTTGCTGGACTCCCATGTAGTCAACCGTGGTTCGAGTCCTGGACTCGGTAGCTTAAACTCATGCCAGGCGCATGTGCGTGCGTGCCCAAGATCCCGATACGAGGATGGAGGAGAAGGGATTGCGGCATGGCCATCCCCTCTAGGGGGTGATTTCTCGCTTTCTATCTCTCTTTCTCTCTCTGTCTGTCTGGTGAGCACATGTGCCCTATAGCAAAAAACTCTCCAAAAAAAAAAAAATGTATTTGAATATTTTCAAAAGTATTTTAAGAACTACCCTTGGTTTCTAAAATCACTTGTAAATCCTGTGTTAATTCATGAGCATCACAATTCAGTGATTTAAATTTATATGCATACATTTTAAAATAGTAAATACTAGTCATAAAACATTCTATTTCTGTAAAAATAAGTAAATTTTTCATCACTATCCCTTTCTCACTTCTCTTTCATGATTTAGAACACCAATTTAGAACAAATTTAGAACACCAAATTGTGAGGATAAACTCCATTTGTAAGGGCAAACACAGATCGCAGGTAGCCCTGGACCTGAGGAACAGCTTTGATTTTTGGTAAAATGTGTGAGTCTACAGCTTTCTGATCAACCTTGCACTGCTATGAAATCTCATATTTCTCCTTTCCCGTGTTGAAGATCTCACCTTCCTGGTACCTGGGCTTCCACAGTTTTATTTCCTTGAAGTAAGCATCAGAAAGGTGCTTTGGGATTTTTACTTTGCTAATATCAATTTCCGTGGAGGTGGCAATGACAAATTTCTGATGTGTTCTACACAGTGGAAGTCGATTGAGAACCTGTTATCCAGTCACAAGTAGCAAGCCGCTGCTCAGCTGCTTCAGGAAAACCACTCTCTTTCCTCTGTGGCCTCCAGTGAAGATGGTCAGAATAGCCCCAGGAGTGGTGCTAGCTTGCAGCTTTCTCACATGCTGACCAAAGGGTTTTATGCCATGGCTCAACAGCTTATGAGGCACATCTTCAGTAGGATAATACCTAGGCATTTTGCACAGTTTAACCACCTGGGCACCACCATTCTTGTCTCCACCAACTAGTTTTTTGACAGTAGCTAGAATTTTTTTTTTTTTTAGATTTATTTAATTCTATTTGTCCATTTACTTATTTTTTTTATTTGACCAGAGAGAGACACAAAGAAAGAGATAGACAGAGAGGGAAAGTGAGAAAGCAAGCCACCAGGTCTGGGACTCAAACCATGGTTAGCCATGTGGGAGTGTCCAGCGCCTTAACCACCATGCCACCTGCTGGTCCCAGAACCTTCTTCTTTTTGGCCCTGGATTTAGTGGCTGAATATTTTCTCTTGTACATGACCTTCTTGGAGTACATGGCAGATCGGGAGTATCAGCTGATGCACCAGGTTTCAGGTGCAATGGGGCTTCCCTGTCTTGAGTTTTTTTAGCTTTGGGGTCACCCTTTTTAACCTTGCCTCTGGTATCAGCCTTCTTGGCTTCAGGTTTCTTCTCTTTAGTATCTACTTCCCACTTTTTTTCACCTGCCATCTTGTATAGTGGGAAAAAGAACTCATAATTTATCTTTTTTACCTCTCTTAAAGAGCACTTATTTCTTCAAGTTATTATTAGTATTCTAACTACAATTTAGCTTTATTTTCATGTAGTATTTTGATACATTAATACTATATTTCAAAAGGGAATTTGTAGGACTCCTTAAGCAATTCACTTTCGGGTCTTATTGCTTTATACCTATATTTATAATCTTTATTTTGTGTTTGAGAGGTTGGAATTATCAGTTTGAAACTGAGGTGACTTAACCACTAAATTTCTTATTAAATGTTAACTTGAACATCAAATATTATGTAGTGGGAACAATATAAAAGCTCAATAAGCAGGAAAGTAAAATTAATAATGTAAAAACCATTTGAAATTACATGTGTTGTCAATGTTATTTGAATTGGTGAAGCTATTACGATATTGTCAAGTGTTCTCACAATATAACTAATGATATGATTAATAGTTGTCGTTATTAAAAATTTCACTTTAGCTTTTTAATGGGAATATTTTATCTCATAATATATTTATTCATATATGAAAATGAATTCCACTGTTCTCCTCAGTGCACTAGGCATGAGACCGAATGGTGCAGCCAATAAAGGTGATGCCTTAAGACATAGCAACCTTATCAGTAAAGCAAGGGTATTTTGGACATAGGGAAAAGGTATTAAGAAATTACTAAGAATTTCTGGCACCCAGTACCAACAGATAGTGTAATGGTTATGCTCCTGGACTCCCAGGTAGTTGAATGTAGTTCAAGTTCCTAATCCAGAACTTAAAACGCGTAGCAGGTACATGTGCTGAATGCCCACAGTCCAAAGAGGACAATGGAGTAGAAGGGATTGTAGAATGGCCATCTCCCCAGCAGGGTGATTTTTCACTTTCTGTCTCTCTGTTTCTCTGGCAAGCTCATGCAGCCAAAAGCAAAAATCTCTTTAAAAAAAAAAAAAAAAAAAAGAATTCCTGGTAGCCTAGATGCTCATAAAACTATGGAGCCCAAACAGTGGCACAGTGATTCAGTTCAGTGCTCTGCAAGGTTGACACACATGGGAAGGTGCTGGCTCATATCCAGGTACCTTCCCGGGTATGCTAAACATGGTGCCTGATTCTGTGTTGTCCAAAACTAGGGGTGGATTGTGGCATCAAAACCTGTTGGTGAACAAGTACGTGGCATGGTAGTTAATACAGTGGACTCATGGTCATGAGGTTGAGCACATGGTCACCCACAGTTCAAGTTCCAGACCCAGATACTTAAAAATTATGTAACACGTGTGTGTGTGCCCAAAATCCTGAGAGGAGAAGGGATTGTGGCATGGCCATCCTCCCTTGGGAATGAGTTCTCACTTTCCCTCTCTCTGTCTCTCTCCTTCCCAGTGAGCACACATGCCCTATGACAGAAACAAAACAAAACAAAACAAAACAAAAAAGCTGTTGGGGGTGCTGTATCTCTCTGTCTCTGTCTCTCTTGGTCATGGAAGAAATAAATAAGTAGAACTAAAAAAAGAAAGAATAAACTCTGGCTCAATCCTGAGTTGCAGAGTCTATAATATACTGGTATACTGAGCTGCAATATGGGAAACTACATAGCAGATACAGCTTTGTATTCCATAGTCAGCCTGAAAACATGCCAAACCTGCCTCAGCCCAGGAGACTGATGAGCTGGAGGATGATGAGAGGGGTTCGCAGTGTGATGAGACCCTGTTGAAGTTTCCTCCTACCTGCCCTCTGTCTCGTGGGTGTCCACAGGCTCTTACTCATGAAGAAAATAAATAGACTTATAAATAAATAAATAAATAAATAAATAAATAAATAAATAAATAGTATGTAGTGTTTTAAGTTGAAAAGAAAACTTTATTTTGTAGATGAAAATTATCATTGTTTATTTATTTATTTATTGCTCTAGGCTGCTTGCCCAAGTGAAATAGTTGGGGTAGAGGGGGTGATTTCTCACTACCCCAACCCCTCGTGGCCTACTGAAATCCTTTATTCTCTGTTTATTGTTTAGGATTTTAGGCATCCATGCATACACAGAAGGCATGATTTTCAAGACACCGTTTCTGGACTTAAACCCAGAACTGGTCATGTGCGATTCAGCAGCCTTAACCTCTACATCAACTGCTGGCCCAAGAATTATTTTTAAAAAAATATTAGTAATTTGTATTGCACAACAGAGAGTGGTGGAGATGGCAGTGGTATGAACAAGTTACCCCCAGGTGAGGGGAGTGGTGTGCACATGTTACTATTGGCTGCTTAAACTGGTCAGCAAAAATATGACTCTGGTCATGACAACTCTGATATTCAAATTCATGAAAATGGCTTCCATTAGCAAACAAGAATCCCCAAGAGCAGGAGTTCACCTGTTTTCAAAACCTTTTGGGAGAATGGGACCAGCAGTTGGTGTAATGGCTATGTCATTGGACTCCCATGTGGTTGACCGTGGTTCAAGTCCTGGACCCGGTGGCTTAAACTCATGCCGGGTGCTTGTACATGCGTATGTGGTCCCAAGAGGAGAATGGAGGAGAAAGGATTGCAGTGTGGCCATCCCCCCTGGGGGATGACTTCTCGCTTTCTGTCTCTCTGCCTCTCTCTGTCTGTCTAGCAAGCGTACATGCCCTGTAACAAAACTTCTCAAAAAATTAATTAATTAATTAAAAAAAATAAAAAACCTTTTGAGAGTGATGAGAATATCATGAAACTAGATAGAGGTAATGGTCTCCCAACAGTGTTAATGTAATAAATGAGACAGAATTGCACATTTAAAGATTATTAATGTGAATTTTTTAATTTGCAAATTTTGCCTTAATAAAAAAAATTGAGTAGGAAATATCAACTTTTTATCCTCTTGCTTTGGCCTAAGATTTAAAGTTTCCATAGCCAGTAGTCTACTTTAAATGACTTATTTTCTTTTAGGGTATGCCAGTGGATTTTTCAAAAGGGATTCTCATTTTACCAATATTCATTTCCCTTTATCACAGGATCAAATCTCTAAGATATCTCTGTAGGAGAATTCCCAGTACCCTAGATGCTCACAAAATCCTCATTTTTATATTCAAATCAAGAGTAATATATCATTTAAAAATTGTTAATGTGCTTTTTCATTTTAGAGATATTTATTCTGCCAGATGAAACCATAGGAGAAATCAGGATTCTAACAGAGGAAATGAAAGAGAAATGAGGAATTAAAGTTCAGATTTAGTACACAGAAGACTCATTTTAGTCCCTACCATAGCACTGTCCGATATAAATAAAATGTGAGCGCCAAAGATAATTTTTAATAATGTAGAAGGCACAGTTTTTTAAAAGTGAAAAGGAACATTAAATTAATTGTATTCAACTAAAAGTACACAATTTTTATGTCAACATAGAATCAATGTAAATATTATTGAGTTATTATTTATGTATCATGTTTTTCATAATTAAGATTGCAAAATGTGGTATGTATTTTACACTTACAAATTTGAACAATCCATCTTTTGTAGAATTATTTATTTAATTTTGTTCATTATTATTATTATTATTGTTCTCCCACTTGACAAAAGAGAGAAAGAGGGAGAGAGAATGAGAAAGCAGGCTACTAGGTCTGGGACCCAGACTTTTGCTGACCAAGTGGGAGTCCAGTGCCCTACCTACCACACCACCTGCTAGCCTCAACAATCTGCATGTTAATTACTGAATAGCCATTTATTGCTAATGACTCTCATATAAAACAGCATAGCCCTAGAGAACATTTAAAGGGCTGATGGTCATATATTGTTGAAAAAAAAATTTTTGTAAGTACTTAGGCTTCCTAGAGAAGAGACAGTCTTGACTATTTAAATGTCCTGTGTTATCATATGCCATGGGGAAAAAGACTATGATATAAAAAGAAAAGAAAAATAGCTCTCACTCTTCTGGGGAACAAGAAAATCCTGCAAATTTTCTTCTGAGAGTTGGAATGGAGGGAAATAATGTGAATCTTAAGGAGAGAAACACAAAGTTGAACTGGCTATATCTTGACAACAGACAGAAAACAAATTCTGAAGAAGATGGATGTTAGGTAGATTAACTGAAAACCTTAAAATCATTTGTAAGTTAGGGTCAAGTGGTCTCATGTCAAAGGCATGGTTAGAGCAAAGTAAAAATATTGTCCTTCATGGGTAGACAGAGAGAGAAAGTGTCAACTGACTGAAGTGATAATATTCATTTTTCTGGTAGGTTGTGAATACAGAAGTCACTTATTTCTGTGAGTAATAAAAATCTCTGAATAGGGGCCTTCTGAGTGGGACCAATAAAAACAAAGCACAAAATATAGCAAATGGCCAGGCTTTATACAAAGACAAGATGAAGAGTGAGCACTCAAAGGTTGAAGGTCAACCACATTAACAAAGAAGGATCATGAGATTTGCCCAAACCGAAAGGCAGCCACAACTGAAGTTTCCTTTCTCAGAGGCAGGCAGAAATGCAAATCAACCATAGACCTGGCCAGATGGTCCATCTCACAGGGGAGACCCACAACTGCACAGAAGACAAGCAAAGACCAGAGCACAAACATTACTCTCCAGTTACAAACAAAATCAGTCCAGCCTCCTATAATGTGCATACATCTAAAAACCAAACAGAAACAAAAATGAGAAGTTATTCGGAAGAAATGGAGCTACAGACCAGAAAAAAAGGAGACTATTTTATAGCTCGAGAGACTAGAATAAGTTAATTAGTAAGCTGTTGTATTTAGTCACAAGCTATGGTGTCTTAAGGCTCAAGAGGATTACTTAACATAAGAAGTTGCAGCTTCTCTGCAACTTTGTGTGTAAACTTGTCATCCTATCTTGTATCTGTGGAAAACTACAAGAATAATGTTATTCATCAAACAGGGGGCTTTAGGCCAAGTTTTCTAGAAGAACTAGAAGGAAATTTATGGTCATAGGTCCAATCCCAAGGCATGACTTGGCTCCTTCATTCCCTGTGTCCTGAAGTTCACTACCACTGACCTTACTCAGTCTCACAGTCCTTGAACTCTTTCACAAGTGTGTACACCAGAGATTCTCAAACACACACAGGACACTGCGCTCAGTACATTGCTTGCAGGAGTGATAACATGTCCTTTGTCCCAGTCATTTACCACAGTCTCTCAAATCTTCAACTTACTTGTAGGTAATGTATATCCCATTGACGCCAATTTCAGCACTGCTTATGGGATGAAAAAATCCCACACTGCACTTCATTAAGAGATCTTTCTGTAGTTGTCTGCATATAAACTCACCTCGTACAAATGCACTTTCGGATTCTGTCTTCCCCATCATTTCACTAATGAGCTAGCAACACAAAATAATATGTCCTTCCTCACCAACCAGACACTGCTCTAGGAAACTTACAAATAATCATGCCGTGATTCTTGAAGGCAATTTTTTGAGGAATATAATGCTACCACTACATTTAAGATAGAAACTATATTTGGAAATTAAGCAGATTCTGGCATTAAATTCTTTTTTTGTTTGTTTGTTTGAGGGGTTTTTGCTACAGGGCGCCTGCGCTCGCCAGACAGAGAGAGAGAGACATAGAGACAGAAAGCGAGAAATCACCCCCTAGAGGGGATGGTCACGCCGCAATCCCTTCTCCTCCATTCTCCTCTCGGGATCTTGGGCACACACGCACACACGCCCAGCGTGAGTTTAAAGCCACGGGGTCCGGGACGCGAACCACGGTCGACTAAGTGGGAATCCAGCGACATAGCCATTATGCTAACTGCTGGTTCCCCTGGCATTAAATTCTATGCGCATGAAATATGAGGTTTTCATTGGGTACTGCAATGACACCCTTTACACGCAAAAGGGTGTCACTTTCTTCTCTTCCAATCTATTGCTTCTCAAAAATTACTCTAGTCTTCCTTAATATTCTAAAAATCATTATAAAATAAATCTTTCATGGCCTCCTATATATACTATTTCTTTAAAGTGTAAGATTAAAAAATAAATCAAAATATAAAATAAAATAAAACAATAATCAAAAGCAGTGATCACAAAATAAGTATTAGTAGGGTGACAAAGAAGATTTAGAGTTACAGTAGAAATGACAAAACAATTACGGATGTTGTAACTTTTAGGCTTATTTTCATAAATAGGGGAAATGTTTTATGTAACTTATGTTGCCAGGTTTGAGTTAAAGTTAAAGAAGCAAGGATTTACTGCCTTCAAAAGTAAATAACCAGGGGCAGAAGTTGGTGCAGCTGCAACACACGGACCCACATCGGAAGCTTCCAAGTTCCTGTTCTGGGGCCCTCCTGTATACTGCCGATTCTGGAGGTGGACTGTGGCATGAGGAACATATTGGGGAGAGGGGCGTCTCTTTCTTTCCCTCATGAAGGAATTAGATAAATATACTTAAAAAATTGTTCAGTATTTTTCTACTTAGAGAAAATTTGTGTAAAAATACGGTGTAAGATTTTTAAGAAAAATTTGCCAGTGTAGTGATGATGTTCTTGGTATGTTTACATTGCTGGACTCCCATCTACTCGACCATGGTTTGACCTGGAGGCTTAACACTCACATCACGTGGGACCAGCAGTTGACATAATGGCTATGTCACTGGACTCCCATGTAGTGGACCATGGTTCGAGTCCTGAACCCAGTGGCTTAAACTAATGCCAGGCGCGTATGTATGCATGCATGCCCAAGATCCTGAGAGGAGAATGGAGGAGGAGGGATAGTGGCATGGCCATCTCCCCTGGAAGGTGATTTCTTGCTGTCTCTCTTCTCTCTCTGTCTTTCTGGCGAGCCCTTGCACCCTATCAAAAAACCTCTCAAAAACAAACAAACAAACAAACAAAAACCAACAACAACAAAGCTCACATCAGGTGTGTGTCTGTGCATGCCCAAAATCCTAAAAGAAGAATGGAGTAGGAGGAAAAGGGATTGCAGTGCGGTCATCCCCCAGGGGGTGGTTGCTTTCTGTTTCTGGCTAGTATACACTTCCTATATCAAAAATCTCTCTGTAAAAAAGACAATTTGAAAAACTGGGTTCCACGTGATCAGCAGTTGGCAGAATGGCTATGTCACTGGACTCTCATGTAGTTGATCACTTTTTGAGTCTTGGACCCAGTGGTTTAAACTCATGCCAGGCACATGTGTGTGCACCCAAGGTCCTGGGAGGAAAATGGAAGAGAAGGAATTGTGGCATAGCCATCCCCCTAGGGGGGTGATTTCTTGCTTTCTGTCTCTCTGTCTCTCTCTGTCTTTCTGGTGAGCACACGCGCCCTATATCAAAATCCTCTCCAAATAATAATAATAATAATAATAATAATGATAATGATAATAATAAAATGAGTTCTTATAGTTCTTCTTCAAAAGTATTTTGTAATTACTTGGAGGAATTCATTTATTTTAATCAAATTATAAAATGTAAAGTTAGGTTGCTCATAATGCCCACTTGTTACTTTATGGTTGCCTGTATGATTCGGCGTAATATTTTTCCTTTTCATTACTGATATTGGAAACTTTTGCTTTCTGTATTTTTCCTTATCATCTTACAATAAATTTATTAATTTAATAAATCTTTTTCAATGTACTGCTTTTAACTTTGTTGATTTCCTCTATTCTGTTTTCTCTTTCATTCATTCCTGTTATAGATCAGATCATTTCCTACATAGTTCTTAGGTTTGGAAACTGGTTGTTTTTCTGGCTATTTGAAATGGACTATTAAGTTATTATCTTCCTTTGTGTTCTTCTTCTCTAGTACATGCAGTTAAGGTTATAAACACAGAGAACTGCCATAGCTGTATTCTATGAGCTATTATTTCATGACTTCTTTTCTTGTTCAAATATTTTTAAAATTTCCACTTTGATTTGTTACATGACTCAATATTTGGTACTGTAAGCATTTCTTCCCTTGCAAATTGGTGTTTTTTAGTTATCTATTTGTTTTTATTTTTATTTTAAACTATTAATTCTTGAACAAACACAATGTTTTCTTTTTCTGATAAGTTTTTGCTATAGAGCGAGTGTGCTAGCCAGAACGACAGAGAGAGACAGAGAGTCAGAAAGTGAGAAAGTGAGAAATCGTCACAACCCCCTCCCCCCCATTCCCAAGGTGGATGGCCAGGCCTCAATCCCTTCTCCTCCATTCTCCTCTCGGGATCTTGGGCACAGAATGTACAAGCGCCCGGCGCGAGTTTAAGTCATCGGGTCCGGGACTCGAACTGCAGTTTACCATGTGGGAGTCCAGAGACATAGCCATTACGCTAACTGCTGGTCCCCCCTCTTGGGATCTTGAGCACACACACACACACACACACACACACACACATACACACATGCTCAGTGTGAGTTTAAGCCGCTGGGTCTGGGACACGAACCGTGGTTGGCTACATGGGAGTCCAGTGACATAGCCATTATGCCAACTGCTGGCTCCCAAACACAAATTATTTTAAGTTTTTAAATTGTTGGTCTCTTTAGGTTTGTTTAGTTTTTGCTACAAGAGGCATGTGCTCACCCAGGAGAAAGAAGTAAAGTGAGAAATCACCCTAGAGGGTGAATCCCTTCTCCTCCATTCTCCTATCAGAATTTTAGGCATGCAAGCTCATACACCCAGCATGTTTTTCAAGTCACCGGTCCAGATCTCAAAGCACACTTGGTTGTGTGGGATCCAGCTGTCTTAACCTACAACCAGCTGACCCAGTCATTTTATTCATGACCCAGAGTACTGACAATTTTGGTAAATGTTCTGCTCATACCTAAAAAGAATATTGATACTGTAGTCTTGTGTAGAGTGTGCTATAAACACTTATAAGGCTATATTTAAGAATTTATTTATTCACATATTTTATATTCTTAAGGATTTTTTGCCTAGTAGTATTAGCTATTGAGGGAAATGTAAATGAAGTGAGAGACTAGAATTATAGAGAGTATATTATTTCCTTTATCTTCATCAATTTTTATTTTATATATTTTAAAGTTATATTATTTGGTATATTCATAATGATTGTACCCATAATTGTAAAAGTTAGAAGAATAAAGATTTTATTGGGCACTATGGGAAGGCATCTTCATGGTAATAAAGTGCAACAGATCTTTAGAAACATCTTGCAATAAGCACTAACAATAATAGGAAAACACGAGCTATATTAAAATGAAGAACATTTGTTTCACAAAAAATTATAATTAAGAGAGTAGAATGGCAAGTTACAAATGATGAGAATATAGTCACTGAATTTACAACTAACTTGTTTTATGCAATAAAACTAATACTAAAAAAGAGAGATGGAAAAATAGGTAAAATACTCAAAAGAAATACATATTTAAATAAAATTGTATTAAATCAGCAATAAGAATAATATTAAAATATGTTCAAATTTTACAATGAAATGGCTAAAATACACACACACCAGAATGGCTAAAGGGAAAATAAAAAGTAATTCCAAGTATTGACAAAGATATGAAAATACAGTATATCACACACTGATGTTGAGAATATATTTAAATAATGATTCCAGAAAACTTTGTCATTATCATCTAAAACTATATATATGAATAGTCTATGACCCTATAAATGTAGTAAAGGGTACAAAATCCATACATTTGTTAATTAAAACATATGTAATGGGATGTTTATAGCTGCACTATTTATATAATAGCTCTCACTCCCCTTCCCAGAATATATCTTAATTCATATAAAAAGCTGAATGTACGAATAAAACATAGTGTACTGATATAGTAGAATACTATAAAACATTAATCTCAAAAATAAGAGTAAATTATTGCAAACGATCCAGTAGATTTATCTCACTAACAAAATGACAAAAAGAAGAAGACAGGCACAAAAAGTATTGTCTGTGTGATTTCAATGTTTTGATTTTTTTTTTGAGAGAGATTTTACTATAGGGCAAATATACTCACCAGAGGTAGAGAAACAGACAGTGAGATATCACCCCCAAGGGGTTAGCCATGTTGCAATCTGTTCTCTTTTTTCCTCTTGAAATTTTGGGCGTGCAATCACATCCACGCAAACATGAATTTCAAGTCACTGTGTTCAGGACTGGAACCATATTCGACCATGTGGGAGTCTAGGGCTTTAATCATTATGCCATTTGCTGGCACCATGGTTCTAATTTTCCAAGATGTAAGTAAAACAATTATAATTAAAATCAGGATAAAATGACAATCAGGGAATGTAGGGTATGGCAGAGAGCACAAGGTAGTATTTGAAATAATGGTGAAATTTTATTTGTTAAATTGGTTACACAGACATGTTCAATTTTTGCAAATATAGCAAGCTGTAAGATTACATGTATATTTTATCATGTGCATGTAAGATATATTTGAGAAAAATTCAAATAAACATAGTCATACAACTATAGAGAGGAAGAGGTTCCAGGCAGATTGTAGACCATGTATGAAAGTTCTCAAATAAGAGAATACTTGATATATCTGAGCAACAGAAAATTAAAGAAAGGTAAGGAAAGTCAGAGTAACTATGCAGAAGGTATTAGGAAGTGGAATATAGTATAAAGATGATTTTGGAGGGGTCCAGCAGTTGGCATAATGGCTATGTCACTGGACTTACATGTAGTTGACCACGGTTTGAGTCATGGACCTGGTAGCTTAAACTCATGCCAGGTGCATGTGTGGGCATGCCCAAGATCTTGCGAGGAGAATGGAGGAAAAGGTATTGACACGTGGCCACCCCCCCACAAGGGGTGAATTTTTGCTTTCTGTCTCTCTCTGTCTTTCTGGTGATCACACCTGCTCTATAGCAAAAACCTCTCCAAAATAATTAAAATTAAAAAATAAAAAAATCTGATTTTTTTTTACATTTTTACTTGTTTGTTTTTAAAATGAATGTGATAATATCCAACTAGCTGCTGCAATGATAGAGAGAGAATCAGCACAAAGACAGAGTTGATAAAAAGAGGGGGCTATTTTCCAGAGCACTGTTTGAATAAGAGACAGGAATGATACTGAGTGCCAAAAAACGGATGAGTTTTGCCCTCCCACCCACTTGAATGGCTGAAAAATGAAAACGGGATTACCTCCTTTGGTTTCTCAAAACTATTGAAAGTTGGGGTCAGGGGAAATGGTGGAGATTATTCTGCATTGAGACATCAACCACTTGCTTCTGCAGCTGAGTAGACTAAGGCCAACCTCTGGTTGTACAGCATTGCTCCTAGAAGACAGGGGTGACTGTCACCCAGCTGTCAAACTCCACATACATTCCTGTTGAGCCTCTCCATGCTGCCAAGCCATCACCAACTTCCAGGGAATTCCACCTGAGATGCATATACTGTCACGATAACGATATTGTGTTCCTTAAACTTTCATCATTTAGAGGAATCCTACTTTTAAAAGAGTACAGATATTTTTAATACAAATTTAGGTGTCAAAGTAAATATTTATTAATAACCAGTAAATAAATCTAATGTTCAACATTCTTAAAAACTGCAGAATACTACAAACCTCATAAATTAAAAATCCTGTCCTAATATTTATATCAGGAACCTAACTGACATATATATTTAGAAAACTGTTTATCAGCACAGGCTTTGCTAATCTCTTCTTATACAAACAAAACTTTATCCTAATTTTTATACTGATAATTGAATGTTACTGGTGATGTTCTAGTGGCACAGTTAATATTTTTGTATTTAGTATTTACACCTAAGAAAACTGTTCTCAGGCCAGCCTGTGGTATGGTGGTTAGGGTGGCTAGGTCCCACATGGTCATCAGTGCAGTTTCCAGATGTGGTGTCTGGAAAAGTCACCAGACTGTGTCCAAAATCCCAAAGGGAAAAACTAAAGAGGGGGAGTTGAGGAGTGACTGTCTCCCATAGGGGGTGCCTTCTCACTTTCCTTATCTCTCTTGTCTCTCTATAGTGAGTGTATGTATCCTCTTGCAAGAAATTTAAAAAAAAATTCTTCTCAGTTTTTTATTATTATTATTATTGGTGAAATCATATTAAGATTATTTTCCATAACCTGAACTACGCTGAACATACTATTTTACAAACAGATCATCGTGAAACTAAACAAAACCACAATTTCTTTTTATATTAAATGTCATTATTGTCTCTCATTCTTTATTCAGTAATTATGTATTTTTTATTTTATATTTCCTGTGAGCGCATGTTTGAATGTTCTCTCATTTATAAGTGAATTAAATAATGAACCCAGACACAATTACAGTTTAATGTCTAGATTTAACTTATTACTTTAAAAGTAGTTCTGTGATTAATTCTTGTTCTTAGCTAATCTAATATGAAAACTTGATTAAAGTATTTAAATTTAAATTATATGTAAATTTCAAGGAATTAAGGCTTCTTTATAGCCAAGTTTACTGAAAGTTATTATTTCAGAGCCAAAAAGTTAGCTAAAATGTTCCATTTCAAGCACGTTCTTTTCAAATTAACAAATAAGTTGGATATGTTGAGAAATATCTTGCCTTCCTAAATAAATTTTGCACATGAAAAAGACTCAATAATTTATTCTCTTAATCAATTATTTTCCTTTGTGGATATCAATTTTTATGATTCAGTGATGCCTGCATGACTTGATGAAAGCTATTTTTATCTACAAAAATGGATTTAGAGTCTTAGGTTCTTTAGGCTCTAAGAGGAGTTTATAATACTGAAGACAGAGAGAATGTACCTGTCTCTGAGTAAGAAGAAAACCTGTATATGAAACACTAAGTAAAAAAATAAGACTGGAGGTGAGTGTGGTATATGGTATATGGTAAGTTGAACTCATGAGCCAGATAATGTGACATATTTTAAATTATTTCAAAAATTTTGGAAGATTTTTTTTAACTTGGCTAATAGGTACTTATGCTTGTCAGAGAGCAGAGAGAGAGAGAGAGAGAGAGAGAGAGAGAATAAGAAAGTTATAGTGGGGATGGCCATGCTACAGTCCCTTCTCCTCCATTCTCCTCTTGGGTACTTATACTGCATGCTCCTGTTGCTGGTGTGTTTTTCAAGCCATCAGTCCAGGACTCAATCCACAAAGTCAGTCATGATCCTGCTGCTTAATCACCGTGCCACCTGACCTGCTGGCCTGGATGTGTGTGTGTGTGTGTGTGTGTGTGTGTGTGTGTGTGTTTGTGTGTGTGTTTTATTTATTTATTTTTTTTTCAGAAGACAAACCATCCTTTGTGAAAATTTCTTTTAATGGATTGTCAAATCTGAAATATTAAAGCTTCATATACTTATATGTGAAAGACTTAAAAAGTGATTAAAATCAGGTGTCCTCATGAAATTGGTCATATATTTTTCTCTGCAATTTAAGCTACAAAACTGACCCATAGAGAATTACAAAGAGAAAAAAAAACATATCTGAAATTTAAGTAATGACTCCTTCAACAATGAAAGTTTACTATAGATAAGTTACATGCATGACAGAGCAAGACCTATCTCTCTTCTATTTTATGATACTTGAGATAAGTGAGGAAGGTGCAGAAGAAAAGTTTAAAGCTAAAAGCGTTTAAAGAAAGAAGCTGCCTCCACAACATCAAATGAAACGTGAAACAGCAAGTGCAGGTGTAGAAGTTCTAACATGCTATCCAGAAGATTTATCCAAGTTAATTGATAAAAGTGGTTCCTAAGCAACAGATTTTCAATGTAGATGAATTGGCTTTATATTGAAATATGAAGTCGCCTTGCATTTTTATAGCTAAATAAGTAATGCTTGGCTTCAAAGCATCAACAGACATTATGACACTTATTAGGGACTAATGCAGCTGGGGACATTAAGTTGAAGCCAGTGCTCATTTACCATTCCAGAAATTCTGGGTCCTTAGAATGTTGCTAAGTCTACTCAGCCTATGTTCTGTGAAGGAAAGAACAAAGTTTAGATGAGAATACATCTGTTTACAGCATGATTGAATGAGTATGTTACATTCCCTGTGGAGAAGTATTGCTCAAAGTTTCTTAAAAATATTACTGCTTAATGACAATGTACCTAGTCACCTAAGAGCTCTGATAGAAACATACAAGGAGTTTAATGTTATTTTCTTGCCTGCTAACACAATATTCATTATGTGGGCCATGAATCAAGAAGTACTTTTGATTTATGGCTTAGTATTTAAGAAACACTTTGTAAGGATATAGCATTCATAGAAAATGATTTCTCTGACAGATCTGGACAAAGTAAATTGAAATCCTTTTGGAATGTATTTACTATTCTAGATACCATTAAGAGCATTTGTAGCTCATTGAGGGAAGACAAAATAACAACATAAGCAGGCGTTTGGAAGTAATTAACTACAATCCTCACAGATAACACTAGGTTAGGTGATTCAAGGCTTCAGTGGGGAAGATAACTAGGAATGTGGTGGACATAGCTAGAGAATTATATTTAGAAGTAGAAGCTTAAGATGAAAGTCAATTGTTAGAATCCCATGATAAAGCTTGGTTGGCTGAAGAGTTTCTTTCCATGGATGAGAAGAGAAAGTAGTTTCTTGCAACAGTATCTACTCCTGATGCAGACACTGTGAATATTATTGACATGACCGCAAAGAATGTAGAATGTCACATAAGTTGGTAAAGCAGCAGCCAGGTTTGAGAAAATGGACTCCAATTTTGAAAGTTCTACTGTGGGCTAAATGCTATCAAACAACACCACATGCTATGGAGATATCTTTCATAAGAGGAGAGGAAGAGTCAATGGATGAGATGGACTTCATTTTTGTCTTATTTTAAGAAATTGCCACAGACACCCCAGGCTTCAGCAAGTACTACCCTAATCAGTCAGCAGCTACCGAAGCAAGACACTTCATTAGCAAAAAAAAATTGTGATTTTCCAAGGACTCACAGTCACTAGTTTTTAATATTAAATATTTTAAAAATTAAGATATGACATTGGATTTTTAGCCCTAATGCTCTTTGATACTTAATACACTACAAAATAGAGTAAACATAACTTTTATGTGTACAGGGAAGCTAAAATATTTGTGTGACTCACCTTTTTGCACTACTGGCATTATTGCGGTGGTCTGGAACTGAACCCACAATCTCTCTGCATAAATCCATTCTTTTTGGCCTCCCATTTTGTAGTCAAAGATACCTAGTCAGACAACTGCGAATGTAGATAGTAGTATATTTACCTATATTTAAACATCGGGATATAGATATTTAATATCATTATTTACTTAACTGTCAAATAATATTAAGTCCCTATTTGGTATGTATACTCAAATTCAGAGTTTCACAATATTGTGATCCTGCCTCCACCTTCCAGCTGGGATTACAGTGCAAACTACCACACCCTGCTCTTCTCTAGGCGGTGTCAGCATGTTGCCCAGGCAGTCCTCAAGCTTGCAATCCTCTTGCTGTGATTATGGGCACACTCTTCGGCACTGGCCTTCAAGTTGAGTCAGGAATCCAGCCCAGGCTCCCCGTTTGGTCCCAACCTGAGGAGTGCAGTGTCTTTGCCAGCCTCTGCTACCTCAGCTGGGTCTAATTTCTCATATTCTTGTTAGTATATGTCTAAAGCTCTTACAAGATAGAATGAACATTTTTTTTTTATTTTCAGTAAATTCCTTTACATCTAAATAAAATACGAAAACTTTTATATATTTATTTTTGTATAATTTGGATCATATATCTTGCTATTTGAATTATTACATGTCTTCCCTGTTAAAACCATGAAGGATAAAAATGGCCATCTTCAATGTAATGGATAAAACATAACTTGAATAAGAGTGGATGTTTCTATACATTTTGTGCATTCAATCGCAAGTATTTATTTTATCTTGAAGATTTGTATACTTTGGTAGATACAAAGCTCCACCTGAGTTCTTAAACCATGTACGGAAATGGGCCAGTCAGTAGAGTGATGGCTGAGGTAGCTGAATCGCACATAGCCAACAGCACAGAGGTTCAGACCCTTTGGCCTGAGAAACACACTGTACCAGGGGCCTGCATGTGTGTGCACGCAGGAGAGGAGAATGGAAGAAAGGACATCAGAATGGCTGCCCCATTTGGGAGGTGCTTTCTTAGTTTTCCCCTCTCTGTCTGGTGAGCACACGTAACCTGTAACAAATTTATAAACACACACACACACACACACATACACATACACACATACACATACGGACACACATTTAGTTTTCTACTTAACCAGAAGAAATGGTATTTTACCATAAATATCAGTGAGATTGAAAAATAATAAAAACAAATGAAGATAATATTGCTTGTTCATAGCTATTGATAGATTTAGTGTAGAAGTAGAACTTATTCCATTATTTTCTTAGTAAATCTGTAATATGCTATATTGAATGTTAAAAGAAAATTATACATGGTTCTAAAAAAAAAGCTTTGAATAATTGGTTTCTGAAGACATACTGCCTTTTTGAATAATGTACCTGGTTTATCCTGCAACTTCACTCTGTTGCAATGTAAGTTAAAGACATATTAATAACAAGATTAATTGTTAAACTATCTTATTGGTATACAAGTAATATTGATTCAAATTCAGAACTAAATTCATTTTTGTTTGAGATAGTAATGCAAGAGAATCACATTTCAATTTTTTACCTGTTTTTGTTTTTTATAGCATGATTTTTTAAAATAACTATTGGTAAAGAAAATTCAGGGGAATAGCAGATGGTGTAATGGTTAGGTCACTGGACTTCCACATAGTCAACTGCATTTGGAGTCCAGAACCTGGTGGCTTAAAACTGACACTGGTTGTGTGTGCATGCATGCCTAAGATCCTGAGAGCAGATTGGAGGAGAAGGGATTGTGGTGTGGCCATCCACCTCTAGAGGGTGACTTCTCATTTTCTGTCTCTCTGTTTCTCTCTGTCTCTCTGGCAAATACACGTGCCCTATAACAAAAACTTCTCAAAAAAAAAAAATGAAGATGTCAATCAAGTCAGCTTCTTTAACCAAAAATTGCTCATTTTTTTGTATTTTAATTTAATGGAAAATCACAAAACAAGAAAAGGTATAAAATTGCTCTACAGTATGAAGAACTGAACTGCTATAAAATTTTTCTTCCTGAAGTACAGTAATTTTAGAATTTTACTTTTTAAGAAACATTCTTGCTATAGGGCATGTACACTTGTCAGAAAGAGAGAGACAGAGACAGAAAGTAAGAAATTACCCTCCATGACGTATGGCCACACTGCAATCCCTTCTCCTCCATTCTCCCCTCAGTATTTTGGGCATGCATGCACATACACCTAGTGTGAGTTTTAAGCCACCGAGTCTGAGACTCGAACCACAGTCAGCCATGTGGGAGTCCAGCAATGTAACCATTACATCATCTACTGATCTCTAGAATAATTTTTTAAAGTACAAATAACTGTATTGGGGAAGTAGAGTACTTGTTAATATAAATACACATGCAAAATATCACGTTAGCATGTTTGTACGTGTGTGTAAACAAAATCTAAGAATTAGTCTCATTAAGTATCTTATACTTTCTTTTTAAAGAGGCATGAGCTATATTTGCCTTTATTTCCTATGAAGTATCATAGACATTTATCATCTGATATCATATCCTGCTAATACTATACAATTCATTTAGATATATCTAGCATTTAGAATGTTAAGGTGTGATGCTATTATTCCTCTGGGCACCATGGCTATAAAATCAGGCTGGTTTCCCACATCATTTAAACTAATTCATTTTCATCAAATCTTAGATGTATTAAAAAAATAAAAAAAGCTTTTCAAGGGCAGCGGAGAGTGTAGCAGTTACATCGCTAATCTCTCACATGGTCAACAGCTGTCTGAGTCCTGGACCTGGTAGCTTAAAACTCATGGTAGATGTCTGTGTGTGCATACCCAAGATCCCAAGAAGATACTGAAGGAGAACGGACCACTGCATGGCCATCCCCTCCAGGGAGTGATTTTTCACTTTTCCTTTCACTATCTCTGTCTCTCTTTCTCTCTGCTAAGTGAACATGCCTTATAGGGTGCGCATGCTCTCCAGAAAGACATTCTCCTCTCAGGATCTTGGGCATGCATGCACATGCGCCTGGCGTGAGTTTAAATTACCAGGTCCGGTACTCAAACCACGATCAACTTCATGGGAGTCCAGCGACATAGCCATTACACTAACTGCTGGCATGTGTGCATGCGTGCCCAAAATCTTGAGAAGAGAATGGAAGTGAACGAATGATAGCATGGCCATTTCCCCTAGGGCGTGATTTCTCACTTTCCCTTTCTCTGTCTCTCTCTGTCTCCAGTGAGCGCACACAACCTGTGGCAAAATTTTTTAAAAAAGGGGAGGGGAAGTAAACATATGTTGTTTCATGAGCTAACAAAATGAAAGTAAAATATTTTAATATTGAATAAAGTTACTAGTGGATATATAAGCAGAGAGTTCGTAAAACTTCAATCGGAAAACCCTCCAGTGAGTCAGAAACTAATTGCCTTTTCCACTTGCCAGTGTTTGCAGAAACCAAGGCAATAGGAGTTCAAGACTAAACTGCAATACCAAATCAAACCAGATGTTGGCCGTGCACTGTGCGCAAACTGAGACATGCCAGTAGGTGCTGAATGCAAACAAAAAGGTGCTATAGGCAAAGAAAGATTGAGCATGCTCAGGGTCATCAGCTTCACTCCCTTTAAAACTGACAGCTTAGGGGCCAGCATGTGGCATAGGGCCTGGCGGGTGTCTTAATGGTTAAGGGCGCTGACACCCACATAGCCAACTGCAGTTCAAGTCCCTGATCAGGCAGCTTGCTTTTTTGCACTTACCCTCTCTCCCTCTCTCTCCCTCTCTCTCTCTCTCTCCCTTCCTCTCTGGTCAATTAAAAAATATAAAATTAAATAAAATAATTAAAATAATTCTTTTTTAAAAAATGACAGCTTAATTCTTTTTCTTTGGGACCCAAGCTAAGCTCCCCCTTCTCCAACCTTTGGTCAAAGAGTAAAGTTTCTACACTGCTATGCCAAACAGAAGCTCTTGGGTTTCCTGACTTGTGTGCATCAGTGACAGATATTTCTCTTTAATTAATAAATGCGTGTATTTAGAGAGGGCTTTTATGAGAGTCAAATACTGGTGAATAAAGGGAAATAATATAAACAAAAACAGAACTGATTTTGAAATCACTAAAGTAGACTGATTAGATTAGTTCCCCATGCCAATTGAAGTCCTTTCAAGATTGAGACATCAGAAAATTGAAGTTCCACATAGAAATATTATTTCCTCTGTGAAATCACATTTTACTCCTTAGAATAATTTCCAAAATCAGTGCTTAAACTTCCTTTTTTCAATCACATTTTCACATCTGAACCAGAGAATAGAAGAACGACTCAGAAAGTGATTGGAGATTAGTTTAAAGCAAAAGTCCTGTATAATAAAAAGATCAAATAATTCCTTAAGTTGACCATGAAATGTAATAGTTTTTTTATGAATACAAAATGTTTAGATTTACTGAGTTAAAGTAACTTTAAAAGGAAAGATGTATTCATAAATAGCTGGACGTTGTATTCTTTCTGCATTTAGGAAAAATATTATTGATATGGTGAGTCCAAGAACGGGAGAAAATTCTGCAACGTTTTTCCTCGCCTTTATAGATTACATCATCTCGTTTTACTATTAATTACTCTAATCTGACCCTTTCTTTTGTTGTTACAAAGATTAAAGTAGCTACTACAGTGTATCTTTATCTGGAGATGAAGAGAATGATTCTAAAATCCAGAGCAAGTTAACTACAGAGCTTGTCATCATCTATATTTCATGTCTCTAAATTGAATGAAATGATTAAAATATAGCAGGATTAGGATAACTTTTACAAAAGAAAAGCTTAAAAAGCCGATAACACATGCCCTTTGTCATGTTTAACACAATTATGATTTATTCAAATCTTCACTCAATACCAATTTCTTATTAGTTTCCTTTTCTTTTTAAGAAAAGAATTACTTACTTAATTTTATTTAGTATGATTATTATTTTTTTTAAATTTTTTATAGAGCACACATATTCACAGAAAAAATAATAAGCCACCAGCTCTGGAGCTGAAATCACAGTCAGCCATGTGGAAGCCCAGAACCTAACCAGCACATCACCTCCTGGTCACACAAATGTTCCCTTTCCTAACATAAAAAACGCATATGTACACATGGAATTGAAGTAAGTGTTACTTTGCTCCAGTCAATGACTGTGCAACAGTAACAAAACATATATGCATTGTCCTGGCAGTTTGGTCACAAAGCTCCGCTCTGCTCATGGCATTTTTTAATACACACACACATAGACATACACATATCTATATATATATAAAATACTTTTTTTTTTCATTCTTTAGTTCTTATTTGATCTTCCTTATATAAAAATATCAGTTCAGATGTTGGTCACAAAGCTCCGCTCTGCTCATGGCATTTTTTAATACACACACACATAGACATACACATATCTATATATATATAAAATACTTTTTTTTTCATTCTTTAGTTCTTATTTGATCTTCCTTATATAAAAATATCAGTTCAGATGCTTTACTTTCTAAAATAGAGCATAGAATGGTTGCCCTGACTCTGACGGCCTGCTGAGCTCTTGTTTGCCTGTGAACTTTTCTATGTAATAATTTCGTTATCATACCAGTTATTGGATGCTTAAGTAATAGTGTTATTTTGATCTTTGTTGAATTTATTTCTTAGAGATGTCTGTTTCCCACATAAATTGTGATTTTGTTTGAATGTTTGTTTAGTTGCATGGTTTATTTTATTTATTTTTTTTATTTCTTTTGTCACAGGGCATGTGTGCTTGCTAGAGAGAGGCAGATTTTTTAAAGCATCCTACCTCTTGAGTTTTAGACTTTCCTCGGAATTCAGGAGATTACCAAAACACATCTAAGTTCTTTGGTTCTTGATGACCAGTGGGTTATCTAAGTGGTGAATGAACACACTGCTGAAATAATAGAACCAATGGTGGTAACAATATAATTACTTTAAAGTTTGTAGTAGCAAGTCAACACACAGTTTATTGAATACATTACATTTTGAATTAATTGTTAACTAAAATTATATGAACTGGAACTAGAAATTTAGAATATGATTTATACCCACTTTTTAAACCTATAAGTTCTTTTGCCTCCACTTTCTATTATATATTAGATATATTTAGTTTATTACCATACATAAATTTTATTTTGTATGTTGTCAACATCTGCTTCAAATTTTTAACATGTTTTTCAATAAAACGACAGTATATATTCTCATCAACATATCAAACACAATTTTTTTCCTTAGTTCAGGTTGAATACATTGCATTATTGATGATATCATTTGCAATCCATAGTTACATTTATCTTTATTTTTTTCTTTTATACAAAGAACAGATTGCAAGAGAATTTATGATTTCATTGTTCATGCTCAAGGCTTTTCTTCACAATTGATGGCTCACACACATCAAGGAATATTGAAATTCATTTTCATGATGACCCTCGTCTTTTGCAATAAGCCATATCACCTTTAGCTTACACTGCAAAGATAAAAATGATTGGCAGAAAAGACAACCATTCACCATTTATGTGAAGGACAAAGTCATATTTTCAACAATGTTAGCTACCACTAGGGAACAGTGTTTGCTTTTAAAAATAAAGCATTACAAAAACTTTAGAGTAATACAGTTGATGTTTACCTCACTATTTATATGAACAGGGTTCAATACCAAAGTTTTTTCAACATGCAAATTTTATACAGGAAATTTACATATTCTATTTTAAATGTCCCCATTGTTTGTAAAAGCACAGACTGTACTAAATATTTATTGCTTATTTAGAATTTAAAAACTTCACATTTTGAAGTAGAATAAGAAACATCTAGTTTAATATTCTATTATTAGATTTTGATCTTGAAGAAGTTACTTGTACAGTTTATTAAAGTACCCATCTGTAAAATAAAACTCATATGATTACTAACTTTCTAAAGGTGATGTATGTATTCATTTAGAGTTATGCCCTGTACAATGACATCTTGGTCAGCAGTGGAACATGTATAGGATGGTGGTCCCTCAAGGAAAATATAAACTAAGCCATGTGGGTTTGTGTACACTCTGTGATAGTCAACAATGACAAAATCACCTGCCAATGCATTTCCCTGATGATAAGTAACATGCGACTGCACATGATCATATAAGTACTCAATAAATGTAATAATCTTAAGTTACACTTTCTTGGAAGAAATTTTACAGTACATTTATGTCTATGTTGTTATTAAGAAGACACACTAATGACTTCTCAAACTTAATTATGACCACAGATATTTAAATCATTCAGCTAAGACATTCTGCTTAGATATACCATTAACAGCTCTTAGAGATACTGTTTCTAAAAGTTTTGCTTAAAGGTGAATATCACGAACTTCCCCAGTCAATCAGAAACTTAACCTAAAGTAACAGTTAAAAAAAGAGACAGAGAGAGAGAGAGAGAGAGATTTTCAGTGTAGTAATAGAATACTTTCAATAAATAAAACCCAATTGTTTCAACCCATAGTTCCATGCCTTCACTCAGTTAAAACCTGAAACACGACTGGATCAGCAGGTGGTGTGTGGTTAAGGTGCTGATTTCCACACGGCAGATTCCCAGACCCAGCAGCTTGACAATCATGCCAGGTGCATGTGCATGCATGCCCCAAATCCTGAGAGTAGGATGGAGAAGGGATTGCAGCCCAGCTATCCCACCTTAGTGGTGATTTCTCACTTTCCCTCTTTCTATCTTTCTCTTCTCACTCTCTCTCCCTCTCTCTCTCTCTCTCTCTCTCTCTCTCTGACAAGTGTACACACCTATAGCAAAAATCTAAAATAAAGAAAAAAATAAATAATCTGAGACACTGTTAAGGCTACCATCAAATAAGTAGCCATCCTAATTTATGCAATTTATTATTACAGTTTCTACTCATCATAATTTTAGACTGCATAATAAATACACATCAATTTTCAGAATGACTAACATACTGTAAAGTCCATTGGTATTTTCTCTGACTGAAACACACTCCTACCAATTATGGCTTTCAAAACTATAGTGGTGGGACCAGCAGTTAGCGTAATGGCTATGTCGCTGGACTCCCATGTAGTCGACCGTGGTTTGAGTCCCGGACCCAGTGGCTTAAACTCACGCCGGGCTTGTGTTCATGCGTGCTTAAGATCCCTAGAGGAGAATGGAGGAGAAAGGATTGTAGCGTGGCCATCCCCCTGGGGGGGGGTGATTTCTCGCTTTCTGTCTCTCTCTCTCTGTCTTTCTGGAGAGCACATGTGCCCTAGAGCAAGAACCTCTCCAAAAGAAAAAAAATTATAGTGGCTTCAATTCTGGTTATACAAACCCAAAAGATTTTTTTCCTGGGAACAATTATTTTAATAAAGTATCAAGAATGAACTTAAATATGCCGTTCATATTTTTAACGGCTTCAAGTTATTTTTATAGAAAAATCTTGCATTTAATCACAGTTATAAATTAATTAGTTTTGAATATTCTCTCTGCTTTAACACAAGATCCCCAGTATACCCTTAAAAAAGAAATAATACGTGATATTTCTTGTCTATAAAAGTATTTTTAAACTCAATGATGTTAAAATTTTCATGTTCTGTGAATAAATGAGACTTTTTCATCATTGTGGGGATGGAACACTAAGAAATACATTGGTTCTCATACATTTTCTAAATTTATTTAATCATAGGTCATATTTCCTATCTTTTTTTATACGACAACTAAATAGCATTCTACGGGACACATTTAAAGATGTAATAGCAGTTCAGTTATTAGAAGAACAGTAAACTATGTTCTTACTGAACTTTACATACTTTCTCTGTAAATTTATAACAAAGTAAAAGCAAAATTTTACATTTCATGAACACAAATGCCAGAGATTTAATTTTTCAGGATCATATAGGCATGAAGGTTAAGTTCTCATATATCAGATGTGAGGGCAAGATGATTTTTTTTTTGATATTCTGGCATAAGTAAATCATTACTTATTACAAAAGTAAATTACATGGTACCAGCACTTGGCATAATGGCTATGCCGCTGGGCTCCCATGTGGTCAACCACAGTTTAAGTCCCGGACCTGGTGGCTTAAATTCACGCTGGGCGTGTGTGCATGTGTGCTCAAGATCCTGAGAGGAGAATGGAAGAGAAGGGATTGTGGCATGGCCATTGCCCCAGGGGGCTGATTTCTCACTTTCTCTCTGTGTGTCTTTCTGGTGAGCGCACAGACCCTATAGCAAAAACCTCTCAAAAAAAAGTAAATCATAATTGACCTCACCTCCTTATAAAAAGATTGAATTGTCAGAAAGTATCACAATAAATGAGTCAAACTGCATACATCTGTGCCAGTTTGACTGTATCTAATACCTACTTCAGAATCATATGCTGATCTCATTAAAAATATTCTTTCTACTGGGGATATGTGTGTGCATGCATGCCCCAACTCCTAGCAGGAAGAAGAATGGAGGGAAAGAAATTATAGTCAGGTCATGCCTTATTGGAGGGTGGGAGGTGCTTTCTCCCTCTCCCTCTGCTTCAGTAGTCAGTGCACCCTCTAGGAAAAAAAAAAAAAAAATTCCTATGCCTCACTTCTAAACTGCTCAATAGAAATGACTGAAGGTTGAGATCCACAAATCTGTGTTTTAACAGATCTTCCAAGGTGATTCTTACTCATGCAATAAGTTGAGCACTATGTTTTTTACCAAAAAGAAAATGCTGGGCAGCAGGCAGATGGTGGACTCCCACATGGCTGACCACGGAGTTGGTTTCTCACTTTCCCTCTCTCTCTGTTGAATGCATGTCGCCTATAGCAGATTAAAAAGTAATTAATAATAATAATAATAATTAGAATTAAACACAAAATTCTTTAAAAAATGCAAAATTAGTTTAAACATCTGTACTAGATCTATATTTAAATGTCTATAATCTATCATGGTTTTAAAATACTATAATCTATAGCTGGGAAGTTATACAATTTTTTGAGACCTCATATCTCCACACTATAATCAAGTTGTATTTTATCAGTTTGGATATAACATACAAAACTATTTTAAAATAGTCACAATACTTTGAATAAAGGAATTTACCTTGTTAAATATTATAATCTTAATTTTCTTGGGGAGAACGCATTTTTGATAGTCTTAAACCCTTCATTCTAATTTGTAGTAATTCTCTGTCTCTGCTTGCTTTCATGGCGAGGGGGATCTACTTATTGTATAAACCAAACAATCAATTCCATTCTAAAAGTCAGGAATAAAACATAAATACACAAAAATAAAACACACGTTGTAGCATTCATTTTCCAGTTTGAGGTTGGAAAGTACAGCCTACAAGATACAGATGTAGTTAGATGTAAATACACATATTTAAATCTAAACTTGGAGAATAATTTACATTATTTTTATGGCAATGAATATGTATTTTAAAATTTCACCTAATGATACATTTTAGGAACTGAGTAGAGATACGAACAAATTTCTAGATAGAGTCAGTACATGAGAACAAAGATGAGGATGGCAGTTAATAGGGAATAGCAGTTTAGTAATATCTAGGCCAAGAGTACGAATCTATTAAAAATGAAAAAGTGAACATTTTACAAAGCCAAAAGCTACCTTCAATAATTGGCAGACTTCCAGGCATGTGAAATGATATGCCAGGGATTAATTGGCAGAGACTGGAGTGCAATGACTTCAGAAGAAATTTACTTCTCAGAACTGTAGTGAGGCACATGGGAAAAATAATGTGGGAGTCACCTCTATGGAGACATAAATTGAAGACTCCATTTGCTTCTTCTTCTGGGCTGATAACATATCCTCACGGAAACTTGTGCCAAAGAGTCTTAACATATACGTACAATCACCTGTTTTCTCAGATAATATGTAATTGTATTTCCAGGAGAGAAGTGTAACATAAAACACACAACAACAACAACGAAATCCAGGTTACATTTCTGTTGTCATGTTGCTGTTTCAGAAACTATCTAAAATATCTGTATAATGATGGTTTGCATACATAAAATCTAACTTTGCAGAATGAAACTACATTTTCATTAGTTACTATGGTGGTCTGGTGATATCCTCACAGATGTTCATGTGCTAAAATCTCCAAAACATGAAAATGGAGGTTGCCATCTTATATCCATTAGAATGGCTACTACAAGAACAACAATAACAACAGGACAGAAAACAACAGCAGTGGTGAGACCATGGAGAAATTGAAAAATATGCATACTCTCGGTAGGAATAAAAGGTATACCTGCTGTTGAAAAAGTATAGCAGTACCTCAGAGAAAAAAAAAAAAAAAAAAAAAAAGTATAAAAGTACCTCAGAAAATGAAAATAGTATATAAGTTTGTGATCTACTCTGGTTACATACTCAGAATAATTGAAAAGAGAGTGTTAAACAAAATTTGCACACTTGTATCTATAGCAGCATATTTTAAAGAGAGATTTCTGCTGTGGGGCACATGCACTCACTGGAGAGAAGAGAAAGAGACAGAGAGACAGAAAGCAAGAAATCACCCCCCAGGAGGATGTATCAATGCCTTCCCCTCTATTCTCCTCTCGGGATCTTGGGCACACATGCACATGCACCCAAGTGAGTTTCAAGTCACTGGGTCCTGAACTCAAACCATGGTCGACTACGTGGTAGTCCAATGACATAACCATTACAACATCTGCTGGTCCCTACAGCAGCATTACTAAGAATAAATTAAATGTTGAAGAATTTCAATTGATAAGCATGAGAAGCTGGATAAGCAAAATGTATGTATGTATATATACATATGTGTGTGTGCGTATGTGTTAATGTGTGTGTGTGTGTGCATAAACACATATACACTGACTAAACATATACATATTATGGAATACACTCATGGAATATTTTTGAGCATTTAAATAAAAAATATACTGATAATAGATACAACATGAATGACTCTTGTAGACATCAAACAAATACTGTATGATCCCTCTTTTATGAGGTACTTATAGCAGCCAATGTCATAACGACAGGAAGTAGAATGGTGATTTACAGGGCCTGAGTGGAGGGAGCAAAGGAGAGTTACTGTTTAGTGGGTACAGAATTTCAGTTTTATGAGATAAAACAAAACATGGAGATGATTGGTGATATCGGATGTATATATTATGGCTGAATTTAATCCCATTAAACTGTACACCTTAAAAATGTTATAGATGTGGGCTAGAAGATGGTGTAGAGGTTACATTACTGGACTTCCACATGGCTGACTGTAGTTCAAGTCCCTTACCCTGTAGCTTCAAACTCATGTGGGGTGCATGTGCATGCATGCCCAAGATCCCAGAAGGAGAATGAAGGAAAAGGGATTACAGTGTAGCCATCCTTCTCAAGGAGGGGGAGGAATTTCTCACTTTCTCTCTCACTGTCTCTGTCTCTCTCCTGCAAGTGCACGTGCCCTAAGGCAAAAACTTTTTAAAAACATGATTGAGATGGTAAATATTGATATGTTTATATTACCACAATAAACTATTAATATAGACACATAAAATTTACATACAGGAATAAAAAATAAAATTGTCTTAGTTGAGGGCCAGTCTGGTGCTATAGTTAAGGCAGCTCGATTCTTCGTAGCCAACTGTATCGCTTGAGTCTCAGACCCAATGGCTTGAAAAGCACACAAGGCACATCTGTGTGCCTGCACAAAAATCTATACAGGAGATCAGAGAAGGGATTGCAGTGTGGTCATATCTCTTGGGGTGCATTTTCACTTTCTCTTTCTCTCTTTCTGGTGAGTGCATGCTCCCTATAGCAACTTAAAAAAAAAAGCCCTAGTTGAAATTCTGAAAATGAAACTTACACTGAAATATGTAAAATTTAAAATATATGAGATGGGATTAACAGCATAGTAGATAGAATAATAGAAGAAATAATATAATAAAGTGAATTAAAATAGCAATAGAAATAGTCTAAAATTGAATATAAGAAATAAGAATTTAAAAACATTTGTGTAACAGTAGGGTAACTATGGTTAAAAAATAATTCATTGTATATTTCAAAATTACTAAGAGAAGATTTTTAATTTTCCCAACACAAAAAGAAGATAAATGTAAGAAATGTGAATATGCTAATTACTGTCATGATTTGATCATTACACATAGTATTCACATATTTAGAAAATCAGATGGTACCTTATAATATATGTAATTATTAAGTTTATAATAAAAATTATTTTTTAAATATTCTGTAAATGTCCACATACAAAAATATACTAACAAAGGCAGCTAATTAACATTTGATTCAGGTTTCAATATCTGCTTTATACTAGACTGAATTGTTTCTAGTTTTATGGATGCATCATAATTACTTTAATTAGAATAAAAACATGCAAGCATAATAAAAATATTGGTATACAAAAGACTAGCATCAATACAACGAAATTGAACTTTAAAACATATTAAAGTAACCTATTGATAGGCAACAACATGTGACAGAAAGGAACAAGTAAAAGAGAGATCTAACAGAGAAAAATAATAGAATGACACTTAGTCCTACCATATAAATAAGTATTTTACAAGTCAAGGGTACAAATGCATAAATTAAAAGAAAGAGGTTAAAAGAAAGATATGCCCAGATTGGGCATAGAAACAAAACCCTATTATATTTTGTGTGTAGAAAAAACACTGTAGGGACCAGCAATTAGCATAATGGTTGTGTCACTGAACTCCCATGTAGCTGATCATAGTTCGAGTCCTGGACCCGGTGGCTTAAACTCACGCCAGGTGCATGTGCATGCGAGCCCAAGATCCTGAGAGAATAATAGAGGAGAAGGGATTGTGGTGTAGCCATCCCCGGGGGGGGGGGTGATTTCTCGCTTTCTGTCTCTATGTCTCTTTTTGTCTTTCAGGAGAGCACACATGCCCTATAGCAAAAACCTCTCAAAAGGAAAATAAACAAAACAAAAAACAAACAAACAAATAAAAAACAAATACTGTAAACACAATGATAGAAGTAAATTGAGATGAAAAATGTAACATGCTAAAAAAAGTTTATAAAAGCCTAAATGACTATACTATCAGATAAATTGGACTTTAGAGCAGACAAAATTACTAAAGGCCAAAGAGAATATCATGTTATGATAAAAGAATGAATCCAGAGCCATATATGGACTGGTGTTAAAGAGCCATGTCCTATGTGGCCGACAAGTGGTTCAAGTTCCAGACCTGTGGCTGAAAAACACACTTAGTGTTCTATGACCCATGAAGGATGTTTCCTGGCATTCCCTGTCTTCCTTTCTTTAGTGGATGCACACACACTTTAGTGAATTGAAAAAAAAAAATAGGATGAATACACTAATCCACAACTATAGACATAGAGTCCAACAAAACATCTCCGAGAGTGACAGAACTAATAAGCAGAAAATTAGCAAGAAGGTACAAAACGTGAGCAATATAAAACTAAAATATCAAGTGTGTGTATGTGCATGTATACTCAACCCAAAAACTACAGAGTACAGTGTTTTATGTGCTTCTGGAACACTTACAAACATATCATGTCCTACAGCACAAATCAAATATCGAGAAGGAGTGATATTAGTGAAAACTGGAATGAGAAGGTCCAACTTTTACTCATAGAAACATTAAAAAGCAAACAAAAACTGTCAGAATTGACCTTATGAGGCCTGAAAAATATTTAAAGGTTTGTAGCAATCATTTAAATGATGAATCAAGGAAAAGGAGAACTAAAAAGTAGGAAAACTCAGTAGTATTTTTATTTGCCCTTTCTTCCTCTCTTCCCCTAGTTCTGTGGAGTTTCAAAGATGGCAGCATATGGTCCAGGGTGGGAAGCTGGCCACTGGTCCTGGAGGGAACGTAGCAGATCTTTCTCTAAGAATCATATTATTTTATTTTATTTTATTTCAAGAAGAAGCACTAACATCATTTTCCTAGCAAAAATATCTTCTTTCATTGCATTTAATTTCAAATTGTTGTCTATTCTAGGGAAATGCTGTACACACATAAACCTTTTTTAATCACAATGGTTACACAATAAAAATTCACAGACTAATCTTCAAAACTAATTTAATAATTCATACCAGACTTTCTTACATTAAATTGTAAGCAAATATGTAAAGATATCTGCTCCTCAAAAACATCAATAATAAACTACTTTTTTTTTCTGAAAGGGAAAGGAAGAGTTATGAGAAGAGAAATTTTGGTTTGATTTGTTCTAATTCACAGAAATATTTGTATATGATCTTTCAGATAAAATATATTAATGACACAAATTATATTCAATACAATTACACTTTAATAATAAAGCATTTGCACCATTTAAATGATTTATTCAGTATTCTGTGGGTTTATCACTGACCAAAAACATGTTAAAATGAAAAAGAAAAATAACCTTCAATTGTTAAGCCTAATACACACACATTTGACATTTTTAATAAATACTTTTCTTAAAAGATAGATATTTTACTATCAGCATTAACAGTAGTAAATATGTTGACTATCCTCTCAAATGCAAAATTATTAATGGATGAAATAATGGTAAGTTTCATTTTCTCTTCTCTCCTTTGACCTAACTAAATTAAAATCAATTTAATGTGCAAAAAATTGTGAAATAAGTGATAACCCATGAAACATAAATAATTATTACATTTTTCAAAATCCAGTTTGTTTAACGCCGCAAAAGATTACTATAAAATAAGGAAAATAAATTTATTAAATAGGCAACTAATTGCAGTATAGTAATAATAGTTGAAGCATTAAAAATATTTCTTTCTGCTTAATTATAACTTGAAGAAGAAAGTCTCTAACGTAATTATGTGGCATTTTAAAGACAATGGAAGATAAATACATTGTTAAACATTTTTAATCATTGGTTTTTTTTTTGCTTACATTTTTAGGTAATGAATAATTATTTTTCAACACTTAATAAAAATGTATACTTTCTAAAATCACCTACTTTTGTGACCCTTTACTGCATTTAAATTATAAACATACATAAAGATTCACAAAGAATTAGAGAATAAAAAACATGTATAATAATAAACACTTAGTATAATTTATTATATTTCCTTACTTTTTTTTTTAGCCTCAGCTAACGTTTTTGAAATTATGAATGGTGAATCTATATAGGGCCTAAGTTAAAACAGAAAACAATGATCTACAATTATCTATTTAATGAAAGAGACTTTATAAATTGTACTCCAACCATTGAAACCACAGAATTCAGCATATCTGGATATCAGAGATGAATTGCTGTAGATGCCTTTAAAATAATCTCACCTCATTATATATTGTGCATTTTTTTCTAAAAACATTCAACTGCAATGCTGTTACATATCAGTTGTTCTTTAAGTAAGTAAAAGTCCTATCGTGTTTTTTGAAGCTATAGAAAAAGATCTAAAATTGTCAGTGAATTTAAATACGTACACATGGAGGTAATATTATCATTTCAGAAAATGTTTAATAGGCATCCAACATGTGTAAGGCATTTTTCTGTATTTCAGGTGAAAAGTATAAAACACACAGAAATGACTCCAGTAAATTCAAAGTCAAATAGCAGAAACAGGAAGTGTGCACAATACGCAACACTGCTATAACACAGAAATAGTACAATGTTATTTCCTTGGAAAAGCAGAGATGAAGTAATAACACTTTCATTTGAAATAAAAATTTAAAAAGACATCAGAAAAGATTTCAATGAGAAAGTTGTCTTTAAGGCAGAAATGACAAAAGGTATTTAGACATATTAATATGAGTGAGGGAAGGATGAGAATAGAAATGCTTCTTAACATAATAGTTTCGTCATGTCACAGAAATGCTCACTGCCTCCACATTCCACCAGATAACATGGTTTAAGCATAACGTTCTGTATGTCATTCACATTAAGGACTATTCTATTACTTGTTCCTGTACCAGACTTGCGATTTTTTTCCAAGCTATCTCCTCTAAACTCCTGCTCATCCCTTTATTTATTTATCAAAATAAAGCTCAAGCCCACTCTTAATCTCAATCCATAATGTTCTATCCTTGGACATTTTCTTTTCTTTATTATTTGCGTGTAACATAATAGCATTTGAAATTTCTTATAGCACAGTTGTTTTGTGTCTTTGTTTTCATAATATGCTCCTTCTGTTAGCTGTTTGGAGATTTTTTTTTTTCTTATTTCCTCTCTAAATTCTAAGCATTAATGAGGCAGATACCTCTTTGTAATAGAAACATAATTTCCCATCACAAATTGTATAAGATATTTAGAGCTAATTAAATAATATACGGGGCAGTCAGAGGTATAGTGGTTACATTACTGAAATGTGTGTGTGTGTGTGTGTGTGTGTGTGTGTGTGTGTGTGTGGTGTCAAGATTCTGGGAGGAGAATGGAGGAGAAGAGATTATGGCGTGACTACCTCTCCCCCCAAGGGGGTTCTTAGTTTACCTCTCACTGTCTCTGTCTCTCAACCTCCATCAAGTACACATGCCCTAAGGCAAAAACATTTACAAAAAAAAAAAAAAAGTAATATTAACTAGAAGGCTGAAAACAGAAATTTAATCTCTCACAGCTCAAGAGGCCACAAGATTAAAATGAAGACATTTGCTTTGGTGGTTCTTCTGGAAGCTCTGAGAGAGAGCTTTTGCCGTGCTTCTGTCTTAGGTTCTAGAAGTTGCCAGCACGCCTTGGCATTTCTTAGCTGGTAGCTACATCACTATATGTCTCTGCCTCTTTCTTCATATAACCGTTTTACAGTGTCTGTCTATATGTCATCTCTTCTCATAGGGACATCAATCCTCTTTCTAAAAGATTGTATGATGAGTATTTTTTATTATATATTATTTATACTTAATTTTTGTATTAATACATCTCTGAACCACATGATCTGCTTTCAAGGTATGCATGTAGTATACAATAATCAATTCAAGGATATTAATGTATACATTGAGCCTGTCAGTTGATTCAAAATGAATGAATATGGAAAATTCAGTGCTAAGCAAAACAAGCCAGATTATCAAAGATAGTCTTCTGATTTAGGATCCACTCTGAGTTCATCTGACTAAATTTCAAATTAATTAATTAATTATCTCCAAAGATCCTATTCCTAAATAAGATTACATTCTGAGGTTATGTGTGGACATGAATTTTGGGAGGGGAAACTACACTCAACTGCAAACGTTTATTCGGTCCGTGAGGATTTGGCATGTGTCTGTAATGAGACAACACTGAGTTTTTATTTGCTCTTTATTTTATTTTTTATCATTCACAAAAAAGATGCAAATAACGTTATCTTTATTTGATTTTTTGAAAACAGCTAATTTTGCCTACCTTTTGTAGTTCAAATAAAGTAGTCTATGATGCTGTTCATTTTCATCAAAGACCAGTAAATCAGCACATTCCAAAATCAAGATTGTTTGTAAAAGTACTATATATTGGGATAAGTAGATGGAAATGGTTATGTTGCTAGACTACCACGTAGTCAACCACGGTTCGAGTCCTGGACCTGGTGGCTTAAAACTCACACCAGGCCTGTGTGCTTGCATGCCCAAAATCCTGAGAAGAAAATGGAAGAGAAGGGATTATGGTGTGGACATCCCCCCTGAGGGATAATTTTTCACTTTCTATTGTTTAGTCTCTCTATGTCTGTCCAGCGAGTGCACGTGCCCTATAGCAAAAAATTCTCTTAAAAATAATAAAATAAACTTATTATATGTAAATACTTGTAACTTAAAAAAAAGTTGTCAGAAGGCACATGTACTTATCAGAAAGAGAGTGAGGAAATATGAGAAAACACTCTCCACGTGGGATGGTGACACTGTAATCCCTTTTCTTTCATTTCTCCCTCATTTTAGGATATTGGGCATGCATGCATATGTGGCCAGTGTGTTCCTCAAACCACATGTCTGGGACTCGAACAATGCAGTTGGGCATGTAGGATCCAGGCACTTTAACCACCACGCCATGGTCTGGCTCACATTCTTAAGCTTCCTACAAAATTTTTTGCACTAGTAATTATTTATTATATCTTCAAATTTAATGATAAGTATCACTTTTTTTTCTTAAAATTAAGACAGAAAATAAAGATACAAGACTAAATGTTATGAATATCAATTTGGAAAGGAAAAATACTTAGACGCTGGCCTGTACCTTTGTATTATAAATCTTTCAATTTATAGGCTTTGGTCCACTACCATGTGGTTAACAATGTACTTTTAAAAATATGTTTGTCTTTGAATTTCCTACAGATTAAAAAAAAAAAAGAAAGACATTATTATATAAACAACCTGGATAAAGAAGTGATTGTATAATAAAGTGTCCTTTCAAGACATTGAAACTCAAAGTTGTGGCTTAATAAGATTAGCATAAATATTATCATAGGAAAACCTTATCTCTGGGCTGCTTGATACAGCCAATGCATTATTATACATTACGCCAACTGCTGGTACCAACATTATTATACATTTAGAACACGTAACAGTAATCGCTGAGAAGGTAATAATTATAAGAGATTGAACACATAAATGGACTTAGGTTTGTCATTGGTCTAACTTGGAAGTCAGTCAAAAAGCTCTTATCATTGAGAATAATATTGAAATAATATTATTTCTGTCCATTTTTACTTTAATTCTGGAACATTAAATCCAAGCGTTCTGGCACATTGACTCATACCACACCAAGTTTAAGTACATTTCCTTGGTTTAATTTTTTTTTTAAATTAATGGCTGTATCATAAATTAGACTGGTAAAAATTACGGAAGTCTAATTGCTGTGATTTAACCCATGGCCTTTATTAATTCATTTTTATTTTCATTCTGGAGGCAAACTTAAGCAGAATCAAAATGGCTAGAAAAAGGTAGAAAACAGGGACCAGCAGTTGACGTAATGGCTATGTTGCTGGTCTCCCATGCAGTCGACCCTTGATGGGTACACTCACAAGGTAATCTGTATATATACCATGACACTTAGCAGTGAGGAAGGAGGGAGGGCGGAAGAGAGAGAATCCAAACAGTGAGGTCACGTCTCATAGCAGTATTACCCTAAAGCATCACCTTCTCATGGTTAATCAGTGTCAGAACTCTGACTATCAATTAGATTTAACTCTTAGTTCTGCACATTTCCACTAATACAATTAATCAACTAATTTGTTAAATTGAGGCTTTGTTTTACTGGCACTCTACAGTAAATGTTTTACTAATTCTTGCTGACGCATAAAGATTATTCCTGGCTTCAGAAGAGTTCAAGTCAGTGATGGGTGGAATTATTTTGTCTGTTTCATGGCTTTAACTTCATTCAGTTGAACAAGCTGAAGAACACACAAAATGTTCCTGTAATCTTATTTACCACTGGTTTGGCAGCTGTTTTCTTTTTCTTCTTTTTTTTCCTTGCCAATATACACAATTATTCCATCATCAGGGGTTTGAAAAAACAAGTTTCAGAATGAAGTCCTGAAGTTCATGTGACCTCTTCAAGGCCCAGTTTTATTAAATTAAACATATACTGATTTAATTAGCCCATATGCAAACTAAAAGTCAAAACAGAAAACACTTGTAATGATAATATACACTAGTGATGGAAACAATGGGATTAAAAAAATCTGTAGAATTTTAAGCATATATGTAATTAGGTACTTCAACTAAAATATAGTGCTGATTATATTGGAATCATTTTCTTAAGTAGTTACCATGAGTGATCACTTTTTAATTCCAGAAATAATCATTATTCTGTTGTCTCCGTTTTAAATATAAGAAAATGATGGTTTAGCAGCTCTTCCCTCTATTTGTCCAAATTCACACATCAGGGAAATTATAAGGCAATTATTCAAATGTAAGCAGTGTTATTCCAAAGTCTACAACTTTAAAAACAACTCTGCTAATGGCTAATGAGCACAATCCTCAAAAGCAACTATTGTGGTGACTAGTAAATTATACTAATTTATAAACCAAGTGACAACAGCAAAACTGCATATTAATAGTTGGTCAGTAGTATATGATACAGGATATAATTTATAAGTGATCTTCACATTCATACCAAAGTATTTAAAATCAGTTTTGGAAAATCACTTAATACATTTAGAAATATGTGTATATTGGCATGTAATATATATGTGATTTAGAAATAGTGATATTATAATATGTAATCATTATATTATACAAATGTAATATACCTTAGTATATAAGACATTCCACTTGGATTTTTTGGGGGGAGGTATAAAATATTTTATTGAAAAAATGATATTTTTCTGCTTTGAAAATAATTGCCTAATTAGAAAGCACATATCATTAGAGCAACTGTATAACATTAAACATACACTCTGATGAGTTGATACATCATCTCAATCTCAAATTATAATAAATTATTACCTTTCTGGGGAAAAAAAAGAAAACTCCAATGAAAAAAGCCAAAAAATATTTTGAGAAATTGGACTTCTCTCTCAATTCACTGGTCTCCTTTGACAGTCAATGTTTCCTGCAGGTCCATAATACCTGTGTTTTAAAAAAAATTCCATGATTTATGGGAACCAGCAGTTAGCGTAATGGCTATGTTGCTGGACTCCCACGTAGTTGACCACAGTTCGCATCCTGGACCCGGTGGCTTAAAACTCACGCCGGGTGTGTGTGCGTGCGTGCCCAAGATCCAGAGAGGAGAATGGAGGAGAAGGGATTGCAGCATGACCATCCCCCCTGGGAGGTGATTTCTCACTTTCTGTCTCTATGTCTCTGTCTGTCTAGCGAGCGCACGTGCCCTATAATGAAAACCTCTCCAAAATTTAAAAAAATAAAAATTTAAAAATTTCATGATTTCTTATTTGCATATAATCATTGCACATCTTGAAAAACATAATACGGTTTTACAAAGCATGAATGCAGTGTGTGACAATCATAAAAGATATTATCACATATATAATTTTCCACAGAGAACTTTACATTCTTATGTGCGAGAAATGTTTTTTTGTTTTTTCTTTTTCCCCTGTGTCCCTCTTATTCACTGACAATCATCCACTCCTTCCTACACAGTCTCTGGTATCTGTATCTGTTCTAGCTTCTATTATATCTTTGAAGCTTTTCATTTCTGTCATAGAGCATAGACTTGTGTTATACATTGAGTGGATATATACAATGTTTGTCTTTCATAGTTTGGCTTGTTTTGCTCAGCATTAAATATTCTATATTCATTGGGATCAGTGGTTAGTGTAATGGCTATGTCACTGGACTCCCATGTAGTTGACTGCAGTTCGAGTCTGGGACCTGATGGCTTAAACTCACGCCTGGTACATGTGCGTGCAAACCCAGGATCCCAAAAGGAGAATGGAGGAGAAGAGATAGAGGCATGGCCATCGCCCCTGGGGGGTGATTTCTCGCTTTCTGTCTCTCTGTCTCTCTCTTTCTGGCAAGTGCACATGCCCTATAGCAAAAACCTCTCAAAAAAAAATTCTATATTCATCTACAATAACATCCAAATTATAGGATGTTATTGTTCTTGATGGCTGAGTAGTACTCTCTAATGTATATGTATCACTTTTTTTAAAACCAGTCATTAACTCTCAGGCATTTAGACAGATTCTATATCTTGGCAATTGTGAATAGTATAATAAATATGGCTGTGCAAGTGTCTTTCTGACTGACTTTCTGAGGCTTTCCTATCCTTTGTGTAAATACCAAGGATTGTGATTACTGAGTAATTACTGAGTAGCTCTATTTGTATTTTTTGAGGAACCTCCATTTGTTTTCCACAGTGGCTACAATAATTTACATTCCCACCAACAGCGTAGGAGAGTTCCTTTTCACCATAGCTTGGCTAGAGCTTGTCATTCTTTTTTTGATCATAGCTATTTTGACTGGGGTTAAGTGGTATCTCATGGGGTTTTGATTTGCATTTTCCCTATAATAAGAGATTGGAATATTTTTTTTCTTTTTCTTTTTATAAAAATTTATTTTATACCTTCAGTCACTATACATCACCACAGCTTATAAAATGAATTTTCCCAGCATGAATACACTGCACGCCGGAGTCCATTTGAAGATATTACCACACGTGTTATCATCAACAGATAATCCTTTGTTTCTGTGTTCCTTAAATGTCTTGCCTCTATTTTTCCTTGATTCACTTCCTCTCACCCTCCCTGACCTCCCATCCTCCTCCCATACTGTCTCCAGCATTCGCAACCATTCTCCATGCTTCCGTATCCTCCAATCTTTCAGTTTCTGCCATAGAGTACAAATATACAGTATAAATTGAGTGGGGACATACGATATCTCTCTTTCATAGTTTAGCTTGGATTTTGTTTTTAGGCCATTTGTATGCCTTACTTAGAGAGTTGTCTGTTCAGCACCTATGTTCCTTTTTAAATTACATTTCATCTTTTTTTTTTTTTTAAGTTTCTGCCATAGGGCACCTGTGTTCGCCAGAGAGAGACTGTGAGAGGGGAGGTGAAAAATCACTCTCTTGAGGGATGGCTATGCAACAATCCCCTCTCCTCCATTCTCCTCCTTGAATTTGGGCCTATACACACACACACACACACACACACACACACACACACACACCTGGTATGATTTTCAAACTGCCAGTGTGGCACTCAAATCATGCTTGGCCATGTGAGAGTCCAGTGCCTAATCACCATACCAGCTGCAGATCTCAGGATTATGCTTTTTTATGCAGGTGAGCTGCTTGAGTTTCCTATATATTTTATGCCTCAATCTCTTTTCTGAAACATAGTTTGCAATTATTATTTCCCAATCTTTGGGTTATCTCTTCCTGCTAATTATTGTCTCCTTTGCTGTGCAGAAGCTTTTAGCTTTATGTAATCTCACTTGGGAGATTACATAAGCAAATCCATTTTGGGAATTGTGACCTGCACGTTAGGGGTCTTATTTAATAAATCTTTGTCTACGCTAATGTCTTCAAGTGTTTTCCCTATATTTTTTATCAGTTGTTTTATGATTTGAGGCTTTTTTGTGTGTGTTGATTTTTATTAATGATGAGAGATAGGGACCCAATTTCATTGTTATGCAGGTGCATATACAGTTCCTCCAGAAGCATTTGCTGAAGAGACCTTCTTTTACTCACTGGAGTATCATGTCCTCTGTCAAAATTCAGTTGACTGGATATTTTGGGGTTTATTTCTGAATTCTCTATTAGGTAGTTAGTCTATTCATTAGTCTATGCTTTTGGTCTTGTGCCAGTACCATGCTGCTATTTTGATTATAATATATACATATATATCATTGATTATAATATATATGTGTATATATATGTATATGTGTATATATACATATATATATTTTAAGAGGTATATATATATACATTTTTTAAGAGGTCTTTGTTCACCAGACAGAGAGAAACAGAGAGACAGAAAGTGAGAAATCACCCCCTGGGGCGTGGCCATGCCGCAATCTCTTCTCTTCCATTCTCCTCTTGGGATCTTGGGCACGCAGGCACACACACACCCGACCTGAGTTTAAACCACCAGGTCTGAAACTCAAACCACTGTTGACTACATGAGAGTCCATAAACATAGCCATTATGCCAATTTCTGGTCCCCATCATAATATATTTTAAGGTTGGGTACTGAGATGCTCCCTACTTTATTCTTTTTTTTTTTTTTTTGGAGAGATTTTTGCTATAGGGCACATGCGCTTGCCAGACAGACAGAGAGACATAGAGACAGAAAGCAAGAAATCACCCCCCAGGGAGGATGGTCACGCCGCAATCCCTTCTCCTCCATTCTTCTCTCGGGATCTTGGGCACGCACGCACACGTGCCCAGCATGAGTTTTAAGTCACTGTGTCTGGGACGTGAACCGCGGTCGACTACGTGGGAGTCCAGCGACATAGCCATTATGCTAACTGCTGGTTCCCCCTACATTATTCCTTTCCAGTAGTATTTATTGGTAATAGAGGACTTTTTTATAATCTCAGATTAATTTTATGATTGTTATTTTCTATTTCTGTAAAAAATTTCACTGGTAATTTGATTGGAATTTTATTGACTTAATTTGGGTAGTACTGACTTTTGTTTATTTGTTTGTTTTGTTTGTTTGTTTATTCTTTGCCTTAGGGCACATGCGCTTGCTGGGGAGAGAGAGAGAGACAGTGACAGAGAAGGTGAGAAATTACCCCCCAGAGGAAATGTCATTTTTAACACATCAGAATATTTAGTATTTGAAATGAAAACATTACAATGATAACTATCATTTCTGAAATGTAGCATGTATTTCTTTTTTTTTTTCTTTTTAAATTGCTGCAAGTTGTGTGTACTAGCTGGAGAGAGACAAAGACAGCCAGAGAGAGAAGGAAAGTGAGAAGTCACTCCCCAGAAGGGATGGCTACCTCAAAATCCTTCCTCCTCTTGGAATTTTGAGCATGCACACACATGCTCCCAGCATGATTTTTAAGTCACCAGGGTCAAGATTCAAATCATAGTTGGCCATATGGGGTCCAGCTGCCTTAACCTCCACACCACTCTCTGGCCCTATAGCACACATTTCTAATTAACTTGAATCCATATGTGTATGATTACCCAAAAAGGGAATCACAGAAATAAATATCAATATCATCTACTGGGTCATCTAATTCTCCATATTGTTCTTGTTGCAATATGTTCCACATAGATATTTTATTTACTCAATGCATACTCCTAATGCATATTACAATGTTTTCAAATACTAATGATAAATTAATCATATATTTGCACAGATCATTTGGTATTTTAATTACTACAGATTGCCAATGAAGGCAACTAAATAGAGGATACTTTGAGATACTTCAAAAATGATGCAAACAAGTAGTCTTATATAAAAGCTATTTTGCATCAACATCTTGGTACAAGTTTTGAATACTAGTGATTATAATGAAGCAGGTGGCTGAAGCTATCTCTTTTCAGACATCTGGTAGGAGTGAAGTAAAAACCAATTATTCAATTTGGCATCTAAATTTTTATTTGTTTATTCTGGCATATAGTGGCATTTTCTTTCCCATCTGGATTTGGTAAGTTCCTAGAATAAGTGGGAGAATTAAGTCAACCAACCGAATTTTGATTTAAAGACCATTACTTTAGTATAGAAAGATTTTTTTTTCAGAATTTTTCTAACACACAAAACCCAAAAACCACATGGATAATCAAGTTTTTTTTTAAACTTTAGATGATATTATTATGAGTAGTTTAAAATGATGTTTCTTCTGTATGAACAATAATAATTCCAAAGAGATTAGTCCACCTCACAAACTAATGATCAAATATATAAACACACAAAAGTACAACAATTTTTATTTTTATCAAAGAAAATGCACTAGAAAACTAAATGATCCTAGATCAACTGATTATTCATAAAGAGAAAACAAAATTTAATCCTAGTATTGGCATCATACATACAACTAGTTCTAATTACCCATATGTAAAATCTGAATCTATTTAATTTTAAGAGAAAAACTTCTTTTTACAATCTTGGATGGTCAAGGATCCTTGAAAAGGCACATAAAAGCATTTCGCATACCATTTTTTAAATGATAAATTATGGGACCAGTAGATGATATAATGGTTATGTCACTGGACTCCCACACACTTATACATAGTTCACGTCCTGGACCTAGCCGTATTAACTCATGCCAGGTGCATGTGCATCCACGCCCAAAATCCCAAGAGGAGAAAGGAGAAAAAGATATTGTGACATGACCATGGCGCCTGGGGAGTGACTTTCCCTTCCTGTCTCTCTGAAGAGCACATGCAACCTATAGCAAAAATCTCTCTAAAAAATAATAAATGAAGAAATAAAATGATAAATTAAACTTTATAAAGTTAAAATTTGGGGGGACCCGCAGCTGATACATTGGTTGAAGCACTGGACTCCCAAGCAGTCAACTGTGGTTTGAGTCCCAGACCCAGAGGCTTAAAACTCAAGCTGGGTGCATGTGCATCAATTCCCTGAACCCCAGAGGAGAATGGTGGAGAAGGCATTGTGGTTTGACCATCCTCCCTGAGGGGGTGATTTTCCTGCTTTCTGTCTCTGTCTCTCTAACGAGTGCCCAAACCCTATTGCAAAGATCTCTTTAAAAAAACAAAAAAGATGAAAGAAAAATAGCAGAAGAGAAGAACTATTAACATAATCAAACCACAAGCCACAGACTGGAAGATATTTGAAATGCACAAGTTATGTGTAAATAAACAGAATTCATTAAGGCTCAAAATGTAGTCTATTTTTCTTTTGTCAATTTTGTTATGCCCTGATTTGGAAGAAAAATTCATGAGTACATAAAAAGAGTAATTACCTAAATGTGCAGAATTTTCAAGTTGTGTATGTTGTAAGTACAGTATATGGAATTTATTTTTCCAAATACTTCAAAAAAAAGAGAAATGATAAGTTTTCCCAATTCTTTAATTTATTGATTTTCTAACTTTGCATGTCATTATCTCTGTTCTAATATAATTCATATCTATACTCACATCAACACAAAATTAGTATCACACTTCGATTTTCCAGTTTCTCATTTAGTAAATATAAGAAAGAAGTGAATATTTACCAATTATCATTATGAAAGTACATCAATTTGAAGATTTCTATTAACAGCATTTTTATTTATAGAAGATCATTTTAGTTAATATCCAGTGAAAAAGTTTTAATAAAAACCAAATGCATTCACACTGCACATTTAATTAGGATATGAATTATTTATTAAATAGCAGTTATCACACTGTAACTCCTCTTTCAATCATTTTATGCATAACTTCTAAGATTTAAAACAGTATTGTTTTTCTTCATTATTACAATTTCTGATTACTTATAATCATTGTGGGAATGTAAACTATGACAGCCACTGTGGAGACCTTCTGTAAAGGCTACTGTGTCATGCATGGCCAACTACGGCTTAAGGCCAGCTCTGGCATCTTGGAAACATGCTAGGGGCATGTGTGCTTGCCCAGTATTCTGAAAACATGATAAAATGGAGGAGAAAAATGGCATGGCCATGCTCTATTGGGGGATACTTTTTCTCTTTCTTTGTCTCTATCTGGCAAGTGCACATGCCGTCTGGCAACAGAAAGAAAGAAGAGAAGAAAGAAAGAAAAAACAGAAAAAGAAAGAAAGAAAGAAAGAAAGAAAGAAAGAAAGAAAGAAAGAAAGAAAGAAAGAAAGAAAGAAAGGAAGAGAGAAAGAAAGAAGAAAGAAAGAAAAGAGAATGGAAGGGAGGAAAGAATTAAAAGGAAAAAAGAAGAAAGGAAGCAGTATGAAGTTTCTTCAAAAATTTAAAAATATAACATTTTCTTTATCAAGATTTACATTTATCTTTTATAACCACTAATGAAAAATCATTTCTATTTTTCTTGACTACAACTAAGGGTGATGTGATTATAGCTAGCTGATGGTTATATATAAAAATATAAAATGCATACATTCTTGAAACTAATATAGGGGCATATTTTTCAAATTTTAAATCAATTGTATATCAATATCTACCAATTCTTAGAATAAAATTATATCTTCAAAAATGTAACCTTGGAGGAGCTGTAGTCGTTTACCTCTGTCCGCCTTCTCACCCACCCAAGTGCATGCCACCACCCCATGGAAGATTCGATGGACATGGACATGTGCCCCCTGAGGCCCCAGAACTATCTTTTCGGTTGTGAACTAAAGGTTGACAAAGATCATCACTTTAAAGTGGATAATGATGAAAACAAACACCAGTTATCTTTAAGAACGGTCAGTTTAGGGGCTGATGCAAAGGATGAATTGCACATTGTTGAAGCAGAGGTAATGAATTATGAAGGCAGTCCAATGAAAGTAACACTGGCACCACTGAAAATGTCTGTACAGCCAACGGTTTCCCTCGGGGGCTTTGAAATAACAAGGTTGAAGTGTGGTTCAGGGCCTGTGCATATTAGTGGACAGCACTTAGTAGCTGTGGAGGAAGATGTAGAGTCAGAAGAAGAAGAGGAAGAGGACGTGAAACTCTTAAGTGTATCTGGAAAGCGATCTGCCCCTGGAGGTGGGAGCAAGGTTCCACAGAAAAAAGTAAAACTTGCTACTGATGAAGATGATGATGATGAAGAAGATGATGATGATGAAGATGATGATGATGATTTTGAAGATGGAGACAGAAGAAAAAGCTCCAGTGAAGAAATCTATACGAGATACTCCTGGCAAAAAAGCTCAAAAATCAAACCAGAATGGAAAAGACTCAAAACCATCAACACCAAGATCAAATGGTCAAGAATCATTCAAAAAACAGGAAAAAAACCCTAAAACACCAAAAGGACCTAGTTCTGTAGAAGATATTAAAGCAAAAATGCAAGCAAGCATAGAAAAGGGTGGTTCTCTTCCCAAAGTGGAAGCCAAGTTTATCAACTATGTCAAGAATTGCTTCCAGATGACTGATCAGGAGGCTATTCTAGATCTCTGGCAGTGGAGGAAGTCTCTTTAAGAAAATAGTTTAAACAGTTTGTTAAAATTTTCCATCTTATTTCATTTCTGTAACAGTTGATATCTGGCTGTCCTTTTTATAATGCAGAGTGAGAACTTTCCCTATCGTGTTTGATAAATGCTATCCAGGTTCTATTGCCAAGAATGTGTTGTCCAAAATGGCTGTTTAGTTTTTAAAGATGGAACTCCACCCTTTGCTTGGTTTTAAGTATGTATGGAATGTTATAATAGGACACAGTAGTAGTGGTGGTCAGACATGGAAATGGTTGGGAGACAAAAAATATACACGTGAAGTAAACTCAGTATTTTAATAAAAAAATGTAACCTTGGAGACAACACAAGTGAGAAGAAATAAATTAAGAAAAAATTCTGGGGATGAATAGGTGGCATGGTGGTTAAAACGCTGGATCCCACATGACTGACTCTGTGGTTCAAGTCCCAGACCTGGCAGCTTGAGAAACATAGAGGTCTCATGTACCTGCATACCCAAAATCCCAAGAAGAGACTGGAGGAAAAGTAACTGAAGCATGGCCATCTTCTCAGGATGGTGGGTGACTTCTCACTTTCCCTTTTTCTGTTTCGGTACACACTCTATGGCAAAATCTTGAAAGAAACAAAGAAAGAAAGAAAGAAAGAAAGAAAGAAAGAAAGAAAGAAAGAAAGAAAGAAAGAAAGAAAGAAAGGGAGAAAGGGAGGAAGGAAGAAAGGAAGGAAGGAAGGAAGAAAGAAAGGAAGAATGGAAGAATGGAAGAAAGGAAGAAAAAAACCTATAAAATAAATTATTGTTTCATCTAAAAGTAATTAATATTGTAAATAAATCTAAGCCAAGAAAAAAATAGCACATTATTTATAGATTATTCTTATGCATCACATGTTTTCAACTCTGTCAGATGTTTCTAAAGCTATAGAAAGCATTACTGCTGAAGTATTGTCTGGAAAACAATTATATTGGAGTGAAGTATTTTCATTAAAAGTGTGTTGCTTAGGTTTATTTTTATCTGTAAAAACATGAGGACAGTGATTATAATAAACCCTTAACCCATTACTTTATGGAATGTGAACCAGTAAGCATTTTACACAAGTTATTGATCTCTTAATTTAATACTTTTGCTTCTAAATATACAAACTATTGTTTCTCCTGCCCATCATCATAAATGAAAGGGTTGAATTAAATTTTTAAATTCACACCAATTCTCCTAGACTGTCAAGAAAACGAAATTATTTCATCAATTTTTAATTATCTCAGTCTGATAAATCCTTCTGAATTTTAATATTTATTTCAATTCAGAAACTGTAAGGCACCAAATACATTTTACTTTCTTGTTTAGGTCCTGAATGACTCCTAATTATCACTTCTATTAGATATTTGCTAGTCTTTGTCTCATTCAAGCCCCAACTGCTTGAAAAATATGCTGAGTGTGTGTGCAAAAGTGTCTCAAATCCTGACATAAAGGAGAAATGAAGGCAAAGGGACTGTTATGACCACACCCCATTGTTGGGGTTCTTTCTCTCTCTTTTTCCTTCTCACGTTCTCTGGTGAGTGTATACAACCTTTGACAACAAAGAAATAACATATTAAAGAAATTCTTTTGAATTGGTTTTATTTAACTTTATTTATTTATTTTAATTTGACCAGAGAGGGACAGAGTGAGAGACAGAGAGAGCGAGAGAGAGAGAGAGACAAAACAAACCACCAGGTCCAGGATTAGAATCATGGTTGGCCATGTGGGAGTCCAGTGCCTTTAACTACCACGCCATCTGCCGGTCCCAAGAAATATATATTTTTAAAAAGTTTTTCCGTATATACTTGCTGTTGTTCATGTCTCAACCATTAGGTTTTAAAATACTTTGAGTCAGAAAAACATAAATTTTAAATAATTTGATAGCTTTGTGGTAGTATAAAAACACAGACAAAATAAAATACTTCCTACATAGGAATACCATGGTGATTAAATATCTTACTTTCTTACATAACTTTTTTTTTTTCCTTTTTTCAGAGGATGAGACTCTCAGTGTGTTCTCACAGGGAAAAAAGGGAAATAAACAATAGCTACAAATATGAGTGTGACCATCAACTTTACAAAAGTCTCACTTACTCTCAAAGGTACTTTTGTTAGAATAACATGAAAAGGCAGTGGAAATTGAAAAGTAGAGTATAACTTGCAAAAAGAAGAGAGGATCAGAATAAAAAGAATGAGAAAATATAGTCATAACCTAGTGAGACTTTTGATATATTGAAATGAAGTCTTCCCTCCCTTTGGTCTCCAAGCATTGCAGGGCTTTTGAAAAGGATGTTACAATATGAATCCATTTATACAGGCTCTTTCAAAGAGATTTTGAGCATATGCCTCAGCAAGAGATAAATAACTGAGGTGTACGTCTTTCCCACAGATTTCTCTCTTCTTTGAAGGGACGATAAATTAACTGTAATATGTTCATTTGCTTACAGTTCAGAAGTAACCAAGTTTAAGAATAGTTTTTTATCCCCCCAGTTTACTCCTGCATTTTAAAACCAAGTAACTGCTCTCACCATCTTTTCCATTCTTTCTATGGGGTTAGAATAGCAGTGTCGTGGCATTGAAAGAAAGAAAGAAAGAAAGAAAGAAAGAAAGAAAGAAAGAAAGAAAGAAAGAAAGAAAGAAAGAAAGAAAGGGAGAAAGGGAGGAAGGAAGAAAGGAAGGAAGGAAGGAAGAAAGAAAGGAAGAATGGAAGAATGGAAGAAAGGAAGAAAAAAACCTATAAAATAAATTATTGTTTCATCTAAAAGTAATTAATATTGTAAATAAATCTAAGCCAAGAAAAAAATAGCACATTATTTATAGATTATTCTTATGCATCACATGTTTTCAACTCTGTCAGATGTTTCTAAAGCTATAGAAAGCATTACTGCTGAAGTATTGTCTGGAAAACAATTATATTGGAGTGAAGTATTTTCATTAAAAGTGTGTTGCTTAGGTTTATTTTTATCTGTAAAAACATGAGGACAGTGATTATAATAAACCCTTAACCCATTACTTTATGGAATGTGAACCAGTAAGCATTTTACACAAGTTATTGATCTCTTAATTTAATACTTTTGCTTCTAAATATACAAACTATTGTTTCTCCTGCCCATCATCATAAATGAAAGGGTTGAATTAAATTTTTAAATTCACACCAATTCTCCTAGACTGTCAAGAAAACGAAATTATTTCATCAATTTTTAATTATCTCAGTCTGATAAATCCTTCTGAATTTTAATATTTATTTCAATTCAGAAACTGTAAGGCACCAAATACATTTTACTTTCTTGTTTAGGTCCTGAATGACTCCTAATTATCACTTCTATTAGATATTTGCTAGTCTTTGTCTCATTCAAGCCCCAACTGCTTGAAAAATATGCTGAGTGTGTGTGCAAAAGTGTCTCAAATCCTGACATAAAGGAGAAATGAAGGCAAAGGGACTGTTATGACCACACCCCATTGTTGGGGTTCTTTCTCTCTCTTTTTCCTTCTCACGTTCTCTGGTGAGTGTATACAACCTTTGACAACAAAGAAATAACATATTAAAGAAATTCTTTTGAATTGGTTTTATTTAACTTTATTTATTTATTTTAATTTGACCAGAGAGGGACAGAGTGAGAGACAGAGAGAGCGAGAGAGAGAGAGAGACAAAACAAACCACCAGGTCCAGGATTAGAATCATGGTTGGCCATGTGGGAGTCCAGTGCCTTTAACTACCACGCCATCTGCCGGTCCCAAGAAATATATATTTTTAAAAAGTTTTTCCGTATATACTTGCTGTTGTTCATGTCTCAACCATTAGGTTTTAAAATACTTTGAGTCAGAAAAACATAAATTTTAAATAATTTGATAGCTTTGTGGTAGTATAAAAACACAGACAAAATAAAATACTTCCTACATAGGAATACCATGGTGATTAAATATCTTACTTTCTTACATAACTTTTTTTTTTTCCTTTTTTCAGAGGATGAGACTCTCAGTGTGTTCTCACAGGGAAAAAAGGGAAATAAACAATAGCTACAAATATGAGTGTGACCATCAACTTTACAAAAGTCTCACTTACTCTCAAAGGTACTTTTGTTAGAATAACATGAAAAGGCAGTGGAAATTGAAAAGTAGAGTATAACTTGCAAAAAGAAGAGAGGATCAGAATAAAAAGAATGAGAAAATATAGTCATAACCTAGTGAGACTTTTGATATATTGAAATGAAGTCTTCCCTCCCTTTGGTCTCCAAGCATTGCAGGGCTTTTGAAAAGGATGTTACAATATGAATCCATTTATACAGGCTCTTTCAAAGAGATTTTGAGCATATGCCTCAGCAAGAGATAAATAACTGAGGTGTACGTCTTTCCCACAGATTTCTCTCTTCTTTGAAGGGACGATAAATTAACTGTAATATGTTCATTTGCTTACAGTTCAGAAGTAACCAAGTTTAAGAATAGTTTTTTATCCCCCCAGTTTACTCCTGCATTTTAAAACCAAGTAACTGCTCTCACCATCTTTTCCATTCTTTCTATGGGGTTAGAATAGCAGTGTCGTGGCATTTCAAACTGGCCAATTAACAAATGGTCAAGAACTATTTTGAATCCCTAGTTCTTCATAAACCACAAATCTCACACACACATACACACACTCACAAACACACACAAAATGCGTGGGAGTTACTGTCAAGATGTTGCCTCAATGTACTTGTTCATTGAGGGGCACTTGTCTGGAATTTCCCTTCACTTTCTGAATTTCAGAGGATAGACACACTCACTGTTGTTCCACATCAAACACAAAGAAAAAGGACTGACGGGAGGATCCTCGGAGTCCACTGAAATTACGAATTGACAGAACAGTTGTCTTCATCGCGTATGTTCAATCGTGTCTCTTAGAACTGAGGCAGAACCTTGATTTACATGCTACTTTCAAATTTAAATAGAATAGGTGAATATTCTTTATTTTCTAAAAGTAAACTCACATTTGTGTATAATTCCCCAATTGGTTTAAAGAGAATTTTATTTTATCCCAGGACCAGCAGATAGCGAAATGGTTACGTCGCTTGTCTCCCACATAGTTGACCTTAGTTCTAATCCCAGACCAGACAACATAAAAAACTCACACTGGGCGCATGTGCATGCATGCCCAAAAATCTCAAGAGGAAAAGGGACTGCAGTATGACCATCCCACCCCGTGTGTGTGTGTGTGTGTGTGTGTGTGTGTGTGTGATTTCTTGCTTTCTGTTCCCAGTGATTTGATTAAAATTATAGTCATTGACCAATTCACAGCTTAGTCACTTTTGGAGATACAGGAAGTTGTTTATTATTTTTCCTACTTTGTCTGTTCTCGATGCTCCAGGGGACTAGCTGGTCACCCTGATGCGGAGACAAAAACGACTTCCTCAGAAACCTCCAGTTGTGGAGTCATCTGTTAATTAGTTTAACATTCCTCGGCCTATCTGGCCAGCAGTTCTGCTTTGCTGGTTCCTACTGTTACTGCCTGCCTTGTCTCCAGTTCTATGGGATATGAAGCTGGCCTTCACTGCACAATGGTGGCCCATCAAAGGTTGCTACTTTCCATACTAAGAAACCTTTTTTTTCATTCCATTTTGAAGCTGTTGGTTTATAACATAGTTCTGTATTCTCCTAAAAGGACAAAGGACTAGGTGTTTCCCTCTACCATACTGGAATATGTCATGTCCATAAAGCTGGCCGGAGGATGAATCCATCCACTGGGTTCATTTCTTTAATACTGTTCCTACCTTATCATGGATGTTAGGTTGTTGGGACATTCTAAAACATAAGATACAATTATTTTCAACTTCAATTATGACAGGAAACATTCCAAAGTGCCACCATTTAGCTTTTTCCACTATAAAGCTATGTAACTGTTTACAGGATGATATATGACACTCATAATGATTTTATATTACATAGCAAAGGGATTTGGCACATGCAATTAAAGCTACAAACTGCTGACTTTGAGTTAGTCAAGAGATTATGCAAGTAAGTGTAGTCAGATGAGTCATTTAGGAGCAAAAAGGTTTTTTTGTTTGTTTGTTTTGTTTTGTTTTGTTTCTAATTTGTGGTGAAAGGGAAGTAATAGAGATTTGGAGTATTAGAAGGACTCAAAGTACGGTTGCCAGCTTGAAGATAAAGGGAAGCCTATGAAAAGGAATATGATATTCTAGAAACTGAGAGTAGCTTTGGTTGATCAACAGAAATGACAACCAGAGTAGCCTCAGTTGACAGCAGTGCAGGCAACTGAATTCTACTGACAACCTAAGTGAACTTGAAGGTGGACTCAATCCCAAAGCCTCTGGAGAAAAGTTCCACTGGGACAATATTTGGATTTCAACTTAGTGATACTTGCAGCTGAGAATCCATTTAAACCAGTCTAGAATTCTTGTCAAAAGAATTGTGACACACTAAGTCGATAGTTGATCTTTAATTCTGAGTTGTGCGTTGTCTGTTATTTCAAGTAGTGAAGAATAATGGTAGAAAACTAACATATTATTATGTTTCTGTATATAGGGAGCAGTGGTGCTCTCCTTATGGCAAAAACAATGGAGGCTGGAGGATTAAGGCATGCAGTCCTAAGACAGTAAAACCATGTGGGATAATATAGTTAGCAGAAAGGTCTTGTTAACATATTATTGCATGCTAGGCAAATGTCTCTGGTGTCAGTTTTCATTGAGATTAGTTTCTTATATTACTGCAAATATATAAAAATAAAAAATCCATAAGTAAGTATTTTCAATTAAAAATTATGTAGAAGAAAGATGCATTTCATGCTACTAAAGCATTCCCTGAAAGAAAAGTTATTTTAAATACTGTATTTTTCTTAAAATAAACACATGAAGTATCTTCAAAATATCAATGGAAGATATATATTGTGAGAAACTATGTATGGATTTCAAAATATTAGGCTGTCGGGAGAGTCATGACACATTTTTGCATAGAAAAATGCAAAATTTTGTGGTAAAATAGTGTCTTTCCATTTTCCAAGAACTTTTTAAAGCCCCTTTATACATAACATGCTCAGGTGTGTTACTGTGTATATTTCACGGGGAGATGATTTTGTAAAAATGATAAGATAATCATAAAATATTTTCCCACAGTGTGACAATATGATGGATGGTTTGTACAAATCAAATTCTCCAGTATTAAATTTTCTTTATTTCTTACTTTACACTTGAACTAAATTTAGCTATGACAGTATATTAATGTCATTTGTTTTATTCTTGATATAGAAGTCAGACAAGATAATACCTATAGATGAGAAAAATATCTTTTCAAATCATTAATTCTATGTGTTATAAATTTCTATATATTTTATGTGTAATCTAAAAACTCTTTTATAGTTTTCAAAAATATAAACTTTTTTCTGAACATAATATGAAGCATCAAAATTAAAAAGAAAAATAATATCTAAAATTATAATAAGATGTAATTTTGAGTTTGACAACTTAGGCCTTAATGATTTTAATCTTGATATTTTAAAAATATTTAATTATAATAAATAATTTATGGTTCTTTTAACAATATGACTGAACAAGAAAATTATAAAATAAATAATTTGTGAAATTATCACCAAAAATAATTGTTACTTTACCAGAACATATATGAGGGACTTATTACAATAAAATAGGCTTTTTAGGTTTGTTTTGGTTTTGGTTTGTGGAGAGATTTTTGCTACAGGGCGTGTGCATTCACCAGAAAGACAGAGACAGAAAGTGAGAAATCACAGGGGGGATGGCCACGTCACAATCCCTTCTCCTCTATCCTCCTTTCAGGATCTTGGGCATACACACACATGCATCCGGCGTGAGTTTAGCCGCTGGGTCTGGGACTCGAATCACAGTTGACTACTTGGGAGTCCAGTGACATAGCCATTACACCAACTGCTGGTCCCAAAATAGGCTATTTTTTAATATGAGAAAGTTTACTCTATACATTTTAAAAATTTACTTTTTTTTTTGCTATAGGGCATCCATGTTAGCCAGAGAAATACAGAGAGAAAGAGAGAGAGGAAAAGAGAGAAATCACCTCCCTGGAGGATGGCATGTCACAATCACTGTTCCTTCAGTCTCCTCTCAGGATTTTGGGCACACATGCACATATGCCCAGCATGTTTTCTGGGTCACCAAGCCTAGGACTTGAACTGTGTAGCCAGCCTTGTGAGGTCCAGCTCCTGGATCCCCACCACTTCTTTGCCCCAAATTTAACATAATTTTTATGTCTTTAAAACTTTCTACTAATTTTAATATATATCTCCATGTTTATACATATATCATACTTTACACTTCAGCAGTTTTCTGTTGAAAAAATTGGTTTTGACTTTTAAATTGCAGTACATCATCGTGTGATACATGCTTTTGATCTTTATCTGTTTTTTGTGTTTTATCTGTTTTTTTGTTGGGATGAATGGGATTACTTGGCCAAGGGCTATAAACTTAGAAGGATCTCATATGAATTTGATATTTATGACAAATTATATTTTTAATATTTTCATTTTAGTTAGTGATATGATTAATTCTTTGACTAATTATTATTAAATATAATATCCTCTTTGGCCCATTTCATGTTCAATATTTACCTTATTTTGGATTTGTATAAAAGAGATTAAACTATTTGTGATAATGTTCTATGCATCATTCCAAGTTGATCATGTGGAATTTAAAATATTCAAGTAGAATTGATTTTGACTTAAAATATGTTAGTGATATTTAATAATATAAAATAACTTTCTTATTGCAAATATTTAACAAAATTAACTTCTATTACTAATAGTAGTCTGATGATTTCTAGTTATTTTGGGTAAAGTGAAAACCAGAGAAATACTAAAATTTGTCTTATTTGTCTTAATATTGCTATTTTTTATCCTGAAACCCAAAATATCCAACATATTTTCTCGAATAGTAGTTTAAGTGGAATTGATATTGAGTTGGAATTATTCAATAATTATTTATTTTTGTATAAATTTATACTGTATATTTTATGCATATATTATGAGCACTTTTGAGCTGTTGCTAATATTTCCTACATATAACATCATTAAAACGCCCATGTTAATATTATTGCTAAATCTAATACTACTACTAACTGCTTGTAGTTATGATAATGATATTCCATATTCTGTATCTAAGCATCACCTTTAAACTCCACATGAATAAAATCAACTTTTAACTTCTTGTATTATTTTAGATTTAAGCCTCCCCAGAATTTTTGTCTTGTAGTTAAGCTCATGTACTACTCTATGTAGATAGCTTTAAATGTTACAATTTATGAATATTTGAAACCTACACACACAGCAAAAACGTCCCTATTTGTTAACAATTTCAACTAAGCTATACTTTTCACAGTAACTTTTTTTTTGAGAGGTTTTTGCTATAGGGCACGTGCGCTCACCAGGCAGACAGAGATAGAGAGATAGAAAGCGAGAAATCCCCCCCCCCCCGGGGGTATGGCCATGCCGCAGTCCCTTCTCCTCCATTCTCTTCTCGGGATCTTGGGCATGCACGCATACGTGACCAGCGTGAGTTTTAAGCCACTGGGTCCTGGACGTGAACCGCGGTCGACTACTTGGGAGTCCAGTGACATGGCCATTACGCTAACTGCCGGTCCCTACTTTTTATAGTAACTTTTATAGAAAATGTTAAATCAATCATTGTATGTAACAAATTTCAAATGGAGCACATACCCAAACAAACAAAAAGCTCACAATCATGCTTTAACCTCACCAACTGTCAGGCCACGCAAACACGCAAACACAGGTGTTGGTGAAACTTGCATGTTGTTTTCTGTTCTCTCCATCTCTAATTCCCATGGCAGTCTGAGAACCAAGATACCAAACTCCTCAAGGGAGCCTATCCCAGAAAGACCCTGTCAGGGAATTGTGCTTCCAGCTGTGCCTCTGGAAATACCTTATTAGTGTTGAAAGTTTCGCTAGGCTGACTATCTAGGTGATGTATTCTTTTATTATTTTTTAAAATTTATATAAAGCTATTGTGAGAATCTTTTATATACCTATCTCATACGGAGTATCTATTTTTAAAAAAAGACAATTACTTTTTCAAATGGAGAAAACTGAATCATCCTAGAGTTGTGAAAAGGCAATATGATATTTCTGTTTTAAATGACTATAAAAAGTGCCCTGTTCCTTACCAAATTTATCTCCACTTTACCCTGAGTATGGTGGAACTTCAGCCAATATCATTTGTCATTTTAAAAAATATTTCTACTTCATACTAACATGCATTTGGATGGCATCACATAAAACTTAGTGTATTTCCTGTTTCTGGCAAGTTGTGTTGATAATGTTCTAATCATCACGCTCCTCTTTCAGAGACCTGCAGTTTGAACATGTTTTAAATAGAAAAACATTCAAATTTTAGACTGATGCATTTATTCATGTATGTGAATCTGTTTATCACAGACCATGTGAAAGCACCAAAACCAGCAATCATTTGGAGAATATGACCCGAACCTCAAAGATATTAGTTTATTCAGAGAAGATGATAGCAATGAGGCTACTACTTTGCATGATTCACGTTATGATAGGTTAAAATGCAAGTTGCTATGAGACCAAGATAGGAAGGAGAATTATAGCATCAAAATGATTCTACAACTATCCTTTTAAAATAAGAAGTCTCTTTAGCCAAAGTTAATTAAGCTAATACTTGAATAAAAATAAACTTTGATTAGTGAAGTCACTATATTTGCATGTGTATTCTAGGTTTTCGCCATAAGGTGCTTGTGCTTTCCAGACAGAGAGAGAGGGAAAGTGAGAAATGATCGGCAGGGGGATGGCAACCCCACAATCCCTTCTCCTCCATTCTCCTGTCAGGATTTTGGGCATGACACACACACTGCTTGAAGTGATTCTCTCTCTCTCTCTCTCTCTCTCTCTCTCTCTCTTTTTCTCCCTGTAGTGCACATATGATTGCTGGAAGACAGACAAAAGGTGAGAAATGGCCATGCTGCAAACCTTTCTGCTCCATTTTCCTTTCAGAATTCTGGACATACGTGCACCTGTGGCCGGGATGATTTTAACCTGCCTGAAACTAAGGTCAACTGCATGGGGATCCATTCAAGCCACCTGGTCCAGAACTCAAACCGTGCTTGGGCATGTGGGAGTCTAGCACCTTCACCACCACACCACCTGCTGGCCCCTTTGTGTATGTTTCTTGAACCAGCATGTACAATTTTTTCATGGATAGACAACTGCTGGATTTTTTTTTTTCTGATTGTTTTTCATGCTGACGTATCTGATCCTCAGAAATAGATTATTTATTTTTGCTGACATATATTACGGGCTACTTAAGGAATTTTTTTCTCTGGGAGACATAGTGTTGACTCATGTTTTCTTTTTTTTTTTCTTTTTGGAGAGGTTTTCGCTATAGGGCGCGTGCACTCGCCAGACAGACAGAGAGACATAGAGACAGAAAGCGAGAAATCACTCCCCAGGGGGGATGGTCACGCTGCAATCCCTTCTTCTCCATTCTCCTCTCGGGATCTTGGGCATGCACGCACATGTGCCCGGCGTGAGTTTTAAGCCACCGGGTCCAGGATGCAAACCGCGGTCGACTACGTGGGAGTCCAGCGACATAGCCATTACGCTAACTGCTGATTCCCGACATTCTATGTTTTAGTAACAGGAGTGGCTCTGCTTGATGTTCTTCTCACGTTATTACTAATTATCATTATGCTTCTCTCTTCCAGTTAAAATACCCTCCTGTGTTCTCAACGGTAAATCATTTTCAGCTGAACTGTAGTGTCTGCTGATAGTCTGTCAGAGTTGCACTGATGATGTTTTAAAATTGCATATTTTTATAAAGTTTGTGCACATCTCAGGGATAATTTCTACTAACGAGTGATATTTTGTAAAGAAAATTCTCATTTTGATATGCAAATAACGATAAGCTTAAAATATCCACATGTTAACTGGGATATTGTTAGAAAATCAAAAAGTAGGTAATTTTTGGTAGAACAAACTTTGTCCTGGTTCCATTGGTTTCTTTAATATTGGGTTGTCGGAAAAGTCATGACTTTTTTTTCTATATTTTTCTATGCAAAAATGCATCATGACTTTTCTGATAACTCAATATATATTTTGATATCTGAATAACTTGAAACTTTCTGCTAGTATTTTGTTTTTTTGAGAAATTTTTGCTATAGGCCATGTGTGCTTGCCAGAGACAGACAGAATGCAGGAAATCACCCCCTGGGGGTGACCATGCCACAATCTCTTCTCCTCCATTCTCCTCTTGGACCTTTGGGCACCCATGCTCACATGCCCAGTATGAGTTTTAAGCCACCAGGTCCAGAACTCGAAATTGCAGTCAACTATATGGGAGTCCAGCAACATAACCACTACGCCATCTGCTAGTCCCACTGTTAGCTTTTTAAATGTGTAATATATTTTTTAATTATTTATCTATTTTTTATTATCATCATAATCTTGTTTATATTACATTGAATTACATATAACTTTACAGTGTATTACATTGCTTTTTCAAAAGGGAATGCCATGCATGTCAGTCAATACAGAGACATTAATCTCCCTGCTTCAACATTCAATATCTTTTCTGTTTTCCCCAATAATAATTATTATTATTCTAATTATTTTTTTAAAACAGTCAATCGCTATTTCTCATTTTGCTTGTAAAAAGACTTGACCCATCATGAAATACTTCTCAGACCAATCCAGTTGAGGATACTATACCTGTCATCATCAACAGGTAATAAGCCATATCTGTTTCCCACTAACGTCCTGCCTCTCTATTTGTTCTCTTGCTATCTTTCTCTATCCTCTTCTCTTCACTCCCCTCCCATTCCACACTGTCTTATTCTCGTTAAGTATTTTCACCACTTTTATGCCCTCCAATATTTCGCTCTCTACCATAGAGTGCAGATAGTCGGTATATATTAAGTGGATACACACAATATCTTTCTTTCATAGTCCAGCTTACTTTGACATGTAAGGATAAGTATTGTTTTTACTGTGAATATATAGAAGTGTTCATTGCACACACATGCACAGACACAGTTGTTTTCCTTACGATAGTTTTTCTGGTGTGTTGTAAAATGTGTTTTAATACTGGGAATCAACCCCCTAGTTAGCATCCTGGGGAACCATGATAATCTAGAAAAAACTAATGACAAAGGGAATTTGTAGGAACTTGGGAAATTTATTACCTTGTTGAAAGAACTCACTGGAGAGAGCAATTTGACTTATCAAGCTTTTCCTAGTTGAGTACAAAGCATATAAAACACTTCTCAAGGTATCTTGTTAGGAATTCTTTTACTACTCAGGTCTTATAATCTGTATAAAATTCAGAGTAAACAGAATGTGTTTTCTGAAGATCAGTTTATCTGATATTTATACAAGTATAAATGATTTCTTTATTAGAAGTATAAAAACGATATGCAAGAAAAGTATTGGAAATTAATTTGAAGCTCTTAAAATAGTTATCTAGGCCATGATCTCAAAACTGAAGGTGCACAACCCCAGGGACTTACAGGATATTTCATTGTGAATGTGGTGCAGAAATCATACATTAATAATGTATGTGTGTGTATAAAATGTGTGTGTATACATGTAAGTGTATATATGTATGTATACAAACATTACGTATGTTTTATTTCTAGGGGTTTATTTTTGTATTATGATGTAAAAATCTACATTAGGATTTTGAACATGACAACACATACATCTGACATGACTTTAAAAAAGTTTTTGCCTGGGAACCAGCAGTTAGCATAATGGCTATGTCGCTGGACTCCCACGTAGTAGACCGCGGTTCGTGTCCTGGACCCGGTGGCTTAAAACTCACGCCGGGCGCGTGTGCATGCGTGCCCAAGATCCCAAGAGGAGAATGGAGGAGAAGGGATTGCGGCGTGACCATCCCCCCTGGGGAGTGATTTCTCGCTTTCTGTCTCTATGTCTCTCTCTGTCTGTCTGGCGAGCGCACGCGCCCTACAGTGAAAATCGCTCCAAAAAAAAAAAAGTTTATGCCTGAGTTTATACAAACTTATGTCAATCAGTTTCAATTATAGAGTGCAGACACTCAGTATATATTAAGTGGGGACATACAGTGTCTCTCCTTCGTGCCAGAAGTGGAGTGGGTGGAGAAGAGGGGCATAAGGAAGGACATTTGGAGGAGGGATAAGGAGACAGAGCATTGACGGGATGGGGAGGTGTGGTGTTATTGGTGGAAGATATTCTGATCAACTGGACTGGGGAGAAATGTTCACATATTGAAATGTTCACTTTGTAATTTAAATAATATGATTGAATGTATATAAAAATTAAAATAAAAAAATTATACACATAAAAAAAAGTTTTTGCCTGAGGGTGTACACTTGCTGGAGAGAGACAGAGAAAAATAGTGAGAGAGAGGCTGAGAAGTTTCCCCTCAGGGGGATGGCCCTGTTATGCTCCCTTCTTCTCCATTTGCCTCCTGGGATTTGGGGCATACATGTGCGTTTCGGTGTGATTTTCAAGCCTTGTGGTTCAGGAATTGAAACACAGTGGACCATTGGAAACCTAGTGCCTGAATCACCATGCCATCTGCTAGCCCAGCCCTAAATTTAGTAAATTGAAATGTTACTATAGTCTTGAGTATTTAAATTGTAATTTACTTTGCATTCCTAAAATCTGGACTATATCTTTTTTTTTTTTTTTTAATTTTAACATTTATCTTTCAGGTCTTTCTTGGTGGCTTCATCTCTGTAATTCCTAGATAGACTTTCCTTCCCATTATTTTTATTATTTTTTAAAGGGATTTTTGCTGTAGGGTGTGTGTTCTTGCCAGAGAGACAGAGAGAGACAGAAATGAAGAATTAACCCCCCCAGGGGGGAGGTGCATGCCATGATCCCTTCACCTCCCTTCTCCTCTATGATATTTTGGACACACGCACACATGCACCTGGTGTAAATTTCAGGCCGCTGGGTCCAGAACTCGAACCAGTCAACAATGTGGAACTTTAGCGATGTAACTGCTGTGCCATCTGCTGCTCCCTCCTCCTCATTACTGACAGAATACATTCACGTATCTACCAAAGAATGTGCTTCAAAATTTAGGAAAGTTGAAATAAACCAAGACTTGTGCTGCTAATGATTTTTCATTATCTGAAAACCTCTTGCTATTAATGCATTGTCACATTTTTTATATAAGCGTTTCCCTATTCCTGAACAAAGATTTTCACTACACAGTACCATACTATTTTTAATTTCATAAAGTTCTACACTTATTGATCACCAGGATATTCCCTCACTGTCTTGAATTTTATAGATGCAGAAGCATTTCGGAAACTGGACTTATTGAACTTATTGAACACAAAGTTATCTAATCACTTGTCATTCCATTTAGCTTTCATTCAAATACTGTAAGATCTAAAGTAACTGTTTTGTCTATTTTAAAGTATTTCATTCCTATGCTTCAAACAAAGGATTCTAAAATAAAAATCCCTCATAATACTGTAAATAGATTTTTTATGCAAATGAACATATTCTGCCTGTGGTGAAAAAAAAATCTGTATGAAGTTTTATGGATATACTTCATCCACAACTTCATTATTTTACAGTTAAAAACAGTGGATTATAATAATATTGTCATCCTGTCTTTGTCAAATTGGGGAGGAATTGTAACTATTACGAATCTCAGTAACTTTGGATGTAAGAGAAAATATTTTGATTTGCATACCTAAATAAATATTTAGTATTCACCAATTCTAAATTTGGATAGGAAGTATGTATATTGATCCCTGCAATGTGGTTGTATTTTAATCCCATAATTCAGCAGTTATATGTGTTTATTTTAAATTTTATGCTTCATGTTGTAACAAATCTAAAGGGACACAGTAAAAGAATGTTTATTCTATTCATGAACCTCTTAATTCAGCTTCTTAAGAGTTTACATGCTTAATTTCTTCAATCAGACATTTAAAATGAAATGAAAGCCAACCCTCCAGAAAATTTACTTCCCAGGTGGTGTTAGGATGTAATGTGCTGGAAGTAATACAAATTACTTATTTAAGAGCCATTGAATAGGACAATGTCTTCTATAGATAATACTAAAATTAATGAATTTCCTTCAGACATAATTTTAAAATGTGTTAATGATTAATTTTAAAGACCAAGTATTATATACAAGAAAAAAATGTAAATGTCAGTAAATATTCCGAATTAAAATCTACATGAAATAATACTCATCCACATAAAAATCAAATTGGGGGGGCAGGCAGGTAGCATGGTAGCTAAGAAAGTTAGATTCCCACATGACTGACTGCGGTTCTAGTCCCAGACCTGATGGCTTGTCTTCTCGCTCTCTCTCTCTCTCTTCCCCTCCCTTTCTGGTCAAATTAAAATAAATAAATAAATAAATAAATAATAAATAAATAAATAGAAATAAAATAATTATTTTTAAAAAAGAAAAGGAAAAATCAACTAAAGGGAAAGTCATTTTTAGGAAAAGGAACTGGGCCAGCAGGTGTCTTGGAGCTTAAAGTGGCTGGATTTCTCAGGACTGCTTTTTTAAGTTAGGAAGGGGACAGGGAGGTGAAAAAATTTTTTAGTAGAGGTACAGGAAGTTGAAAAATACAAAAAGATAAAACAAAAACAAATCAAGGAACAATTCAACAATTTCATCTATACCTATATCTGCATTAAACATAGAAGGTAATTAATATTTGGGGTTTCTGTAATGAAGCCTTTAATTTAAAATTAAGTTTAGAGAGATTGAATTAGTAATAGTCTCCGAACAAGGAAAAGCCCAGGTTCCAATGGTTTAACTTCTGAAAATAACAAAATATTTGAAGAATTGCTAACCCCCATTCTACTCAAACTAATTATAAAGATCCATAAGGAAGGAACCCTTCCCAATTCATCCTATGAAGCCTTCATCACCCTCATCCTCAAAACATAAATGGACATAACATAAAAGAAAACTAGGAACCAGCAGATGCTGTAATGGTTACATCACTGGACTCCCATGTAGTCAACCGTGGATTCTGTCCTGGACCTGCTGGCTTAAAATTAACACCAACACATGTGTTGTACATGCCCAAAATCCGTAGAGGAAAATGAGGGAGAAGGGATTGTGGTGTGGCCATCCCCTCTGGGGGAGTAATAAAAATCTCTCTCTAAAAAAAATGAGGAAAAAACAAAACCATAGAGACCAATATTCCTGGTGATTTCAAATGCAAAAATTCTCAATAGATACCAGTAAATCATAACCAAAATACATTTAAAAAGATTATATATTATATACCATGACATTCTTAGAATTTATTCCAAGAATGCAGGGATGTTTCAACATACACACAAAAAAATAAATATAATACATCATATTAACAGAAGTAAATATAAAAACTATAAGATCTTTTCAATTGATGCAGAAATAGCTATTGATAAACTACATCCTTCATGATTAAGAATCTCAGTTAAATCATTATTGAAGGAATATACCTCAACACAATATAAGTCATGTATGAAAAATTCATAGTAAACAACATACATAAAAACTGGGAAATAATAAGACTTCACACTTTCTCCACTCCTTTTCAGTATAGTCCTAGAAATCCTAGCCAATGCAATCAGACAAAAGAACAAGATAAAGAGCATTAAAATAGGAAAAGAAAAAGTGAAATTATCTCCATTTGCAAATGAAATACTTATATACATTGAAAACCCAAAAGAATCCACAAAAACCTCCTGGAAGTGACAAATAAATACAGTGAAGTGGCAGAATACAAAATTCCCAAACAAAAATCTATAGCATTTCTATACATCAACAATGACTGGAAGAAAGAAATCCAATTCACAACAGTCACTCACAGAAAAGAAATATGAGGGAACCAGCAGTTAGCGTAATGGCTATGCCGCTGGACTCCTGCGTAGTCAACCGCAGTTTGCGTCCCGGACCCAGTGGCTTAAAACTCACACCTGGCGCATGTGTTTGCATGCCCAAGATCCCGAGAGGAGAATGGAGGAGAAGGGATTGCGGCGTGACCATCCCCCGGGGTGTGATTTCTCGTTTTCTGTCTCTAATGTCTCTCTCTGTCTGTCTGGCGAGCGCACACGCCCTATAGCGAAAATCTCTCCAAAAAAAAATAAAAAAGAAATATGAAATACTTAGAAATAAGCTTAAATGAAGAAGTAAAAGACCTCCCGAGAAAAAAAAAAAAAAAAAAAAAAAAAAAAAAAAACCTGAAAATAAATAGTAAAAAAAAAGTGGAAGTACATCCCATGTTCCTGGATTAAAATAATTAATATAATTAAAATGTGTATTCTACCCAAATTAATTTATATGTGTAATGAAATCTCAATCAAATCACCAGAGAACTCTCTATTCTCCCCAGAATTGAATAAAAACAGTAATAAGATTTGTTGAGAATTATAAAAGCTCCCATATCACCAAAGCAATACTGTGCAAAATCTATAAAGTAGGAGGCACCTTACTTCCTGACCTCAAAATATATTCCAAGCTGTGATAATCAAAACATATTTTACAGTACTGTAAAAAAAAGGGGGGGGGGCATGGAGACCAATGGAAGAGACTAGAGATGCCAGAAATAAACCTTAACTATAGTCAACTGATTTTCAACCAAGGACACAAGACAATCCAGTGACAAATAGAAAATCTCTTCAACAAATGGAAAAACAGGTATTCATCTACAGAAAAATGAAACTAGACCCTTATCTTTCATCATTAACAAAAAAAAAAAAAAACAACTCAATCTGGATCATAAAACCTCAGATTATAAAACTACTAGTGGAAAACACAGAAGACATTCTTGGAGACATCATATTAGGCAAATAATCCAATAAAATAAGACTCACAAACACAGTCAATAATTCCAAAAATAGACAAATGGGATTATATCAGGTAAAAAAGCTCTGTACAACAAAAGCAACAATAATTAGAGTGAAGAGACAATTCTTGGAATTGGAGAATATATTTGTAAAGTATATCTCAGATAAGAGACTGATAACCAGAATATAAAGAGAATTTAAGCAATTATTCTGAAAAACAAAATCAATCCAATTAAAAGATGGGCAAATAAACTGGACAGACAGCACTCTAAGGATGACATGAACAGCCAAAATTGTATGAGAAAATGATCAGCATCTCTTATCAAAAGGGAGACGCGGGAACCAGCAGTTAGCGTAATGGCTATGTCGCTGGACTCCCACGTAGTCGACCGCGGTTCGTGTCCCGGACCCGGTGGCTTAAAACTCACGCCGGGCGCGTGTGCGTGCGTGCCCAAGATCCCGAGAGGAGAATGGAGGAGAAGGGATTGCGGCGTGACCATCCCCCCTGGGGGGTGATTTCTCGCTTTCTGTCTCTTTGTCTCTCTCTGTCTGTCTGGCGAGCGCACGCGCCCTACAGTGAAAATCTCTCAAAAAAAAAAAAAAAAAGGGAGACGCAAATTAAAACCACAGTGGGATACCACCTAACCGAGTTAGAATGGCTAAAATAAAAAGTATAAATAAATAATGGTATGTACTGATGAGGCTGCAGTGAAAAGGAAACCCTCCTACACTGTTGGTGGGAATGTAAATTAGTACAACCACTGTGGAGAAAAATATGGGATTTCCTCAAAAACCTACAAATAGAACCTACCAATAGATCTAGCAATTCTACTCCTGGGTATGTACCCAAAGGATAGGAAAACACTCAGTTGGAAAATAACTTGTACATTATGTTTATTCCAGCATTATTCACAAATGCTAAAACATAGAATCAACCCAAGTGTTCAAGAACAGATGAATAGATTGAAAAACTGTGGCACATATACTCTATTGAATAGTGTACTGTGTCATAAAAAAGAAAAAAAAATGAGACCATGGCATTTAATATAAAATGGATGAATATGAATGATTTAACTCTAAGTGAAATAAGACAGACTATGAAAGAGAGGCATTGCAAGTCCCCAATTAATATATACCAAATGCCTGCACTTTGTAGCAGAAACCGAAAGCTTGGAGGGTAAAAATTAAGGAGCACAATCATGGATACTATGTGGGACAGTGTGGGAGGAGAGTAGAAAATGTGGATCAGAAAGGAGTGAATCAAGAGGGAAAAAAGCAAAACATTTAACATACACAAAATTTGAAAATAATCTGTTGATAATAATGTGTATGAAAATATCTGTGCCTGGACTTATATGCCATATAATCATGTCCAGAAAGTTCATTTTGTATACTGTAAAGATGTATAATAATTAAATGTAGAAAAAAAGAAATAAAAATAAAAGATAAGATTTGGGGTTTTCAGATGTAAAAGAAAGTTCTAGTATAAACAAGTTATATAAACAGGAGTCAGTATTTATTTTAGAAATAATGACAAATAAAAAAGCTTTCTACTTTACTCATGTACAACACAAAAAATTTTGCTTAACTTATGAAAAAGTGAAACAATATTATTTATACTTTCATACAGTTTTACGGGATTCATTTATTTTCTGTTACTTGAATATAGTAAACATAAACAGCTTAAAACATAACTGAGGATTAAAAAAAACCCTTTAACTACTGATTAATAATCTACTGAAATTATATCTCCTCTTCAAAAAAATCTCACTTTATTATTTTGCCCTTCTTCATCTTGTGGTGCATTGACTGATTTTAACATATACTGTCTAGGTTCCATGAGGATACACTCAAGCACATGTCTCAAGAAGTGACATATTCAATATTGGATTTGTGATCATTTTTATGGAAGCATGGATGGTATGAAATAGTAGATTAATCTCTTTTCTTCTATGTTCAGAGAGTAGTTTAGTCCATTTAACTGTTAGTCAGTGAATTTTAAGTGAAACGCTATATTCTGAATTGGTTTATTTATGTTAAACAAGTACTTAATAAAAATATATAGAATTTATTTTCTTATGGAAAACAAAAAGTGTTATTTCTTTACTACATGTGTGTGATTTTATACAGATATAGATATAGATATATGTAATATGTGCACTTTTAAAATCATATGTAATGTGTATGTATTTATACATATTTGAAATAAGTATATGATTACTTGTGTCCTCAATTTTTCATTCAAAGTAGTATTTTAATCAAATAATGATTTGGAACTTATTGAGGTATTCAAATATGAGCTATGGTTTATTTATAATAAATTTTAAAATTTGAAATATTATCTGGCTAGCTAGCAGTATGGTAGTTAAGGAGGCTAGATCCCATATGACCAACCGCACAGTTCAAATTCCAGATTAGGGGCTTGAGAAACATGACAGGCACATATGCATGCATGTACAAAACTTCAAAATATCTCCCTCAAAGGGATGGAGAAATGGGAAAGAAGGAATTGTGGCATGGCCATTCCCCCAGAGAGTGCTTTTTCATTCTTTCACCCTTTTCCAGTGAACACACATGCCCTGCATCAAAAATAAAATAAAATAAAAAGTTAGGGTAGTAAAAATGGTAATATCATAAAGAAATTTTAAAAATCAATGTTATGAGTAATAAACTTAAAAAAAATCATTGTTTAAAAAAATTCAGACATATCAGTTCAGATAGTCTTTTAAATGTCTACCCTTAAAAGCATAGTTTTACACTGAAATGATCTGAAAAGGATTTATGATTCCTAGTGGAAAAAGGTATTTATATCACTGAAAAAGAAACAAACATCATTGGAGCAAGTCCGCATTTTAAGTACCTCAGCATGGAATTGGTTCCTTATGATTCAGATGACTTTAGTTTTCATTTTTCTTTATTCATAACAGAGTTCATGTGTATGTGCATGAAAGTGAAAGAGAAGAAGACAGAGACAGAAGGGGGGATGGCCTTCACAGAGACTGGTCACACTGTGATCCTTTCCTCCGGCCCTGCAGCCTGTCAGATCTTGGACACTCATGTGCCTGCCCCAGGTGTCCCAGTCCCAGATGATTCTTAAGATGCAAAAAAGAGTCCATTTGCAGAAGTTTATCTGGTCAAATATTACCTCCATTGGATCAGCAGATGATGTAGTGGTTAATGTCACTGGACTGCTACGTGGCTGACTTCAGTTCAAGTCCTGGATCCAGTGGCTTGAAACTCATGCCAAGCACATATGCGTGTGTGCCCAAAATCTCAAGAGGAAAATGGAGGTGAAATTGTGACATGGGCAGCCCACCTGGGGGGTGATTTCTCACTTTCCCTCTCATTGTATTTATCTCTCTATCTCTCTTGCAAGCATATATTCCCTAAGGCAAAAATGTCTACCCCCAAACAAGGGACTGATAACTAGAATACACAGAGAATTCAAGCAGCTTACTGGGAAAAAAATGATTAACCCAATTAAAAGATGGGAGAATGAGCTCAATAGACAACTCTCTAAAGAAAGACATATGAATAGCCAAAGCGCATATGAAAAAAATGTTCAACATCCCTCATCATCAGGGAGTTATAGAGCAAAACCACAATGAGATGCCACCTAACCTCAGAACACTAAAGGTTAAAAAATAAAAAATGTTAAGTGCTGGCAGAGGTGTGGTGAAAGGTGAAATCTCCTACTTTGTTGGTGGGAATGTAAATTGGTCCAGCCACTTTGAAGAACAATATAAAAGCTTCTCAAAGATGTATGAATAGAACTGCCATAAGATCCAGCAATTCTACTCCTGGGGATCTACCCAAAGGATAGGAGAATGCTCAGTTCTAAGAGTTCTTGCATGTCTATGTTTATTATGGCATTATTCACAATTGCTAAGACATGGAACCAACCCAAATGCCGGCAAACAGATGAATGGATCGAAAGAGTGCGGCACAAATACTCCATGGCTATTAAGTGATAAAACAAACAAACAAACAAACAAAACAAAACAAAAAAAAAAACAAGATTCTGGCATTGATAGAAAGTGGATGAATATGGAATATTTACTGCTGAGTGACGCAAGTCAAACTACGAAAGAGATACTGTATGTCTCTACTTAAAATATACTGACCGCCTACACTCTGTGTAGAGACTAAAATATTAGAGGACATAAAAGCATTGAAAATGGTTATGGACACTGGAGACAGTATGGAAGGAGGGTGGGAGAGGTGAAGAGTGTAGGGGAGAAAATTAGGGAATAAAAATAGAGAGGTAAGACATTTGTGGGGCAGAAATGGTTTATTACCTATTGATAATATGCACAGTATTCTCAACTAGACTTCTCTGAGTTATATTTCATGCTGCAAAAAAAAAAAAAAAAAGAGAATTTTCTCCTTAGGAGATTTTGGGGAAACACATGTCCAGCATGTTATTTTTTTCAAGTTGTGCTGAACTCAGAACTCTAACTACACAGTCATGTGGGATACTGTCACCTCAACCCTTGTACCACTGAATGCCCCCATCACAAAAATATTTTAAAGAAATGTGGAAAGAACAAGAAACGCACAGAGATTTGTAAGACAATATGAAGCATTTTAATGTCTACATCACTGATACCCCAGAAGAGAAAGTAAGTGAAAAGAAAACAAAACAAAACAAAAAAAGAATGAAAAACCATTTGAAAAATTATGGTAGAAAATTTTCCCAATGTGATAAAAAGTGGCATTATGGATATATATGAAATTAAGAAAACACCAAAGATAAAAAAAGACACTAATAAAACATAGCTAAGTATTTTACACATAAACTGCTGAAAGTAAGGCACAAGAAGAGAAAGGTAAAAACAAAGGGGAAAATACAAGAAAAAAATAACAAATGCCAGTCCTGTGGCCTAGAGGTTAAGGAAGCTGTATCCCACATGGCTAACGGTACGGTTTGAATTCTGGACCTGGTGGCTTGAAAAACGTGGTGGGTGAGTGTGTGCGCATGCCCCAGATCAGACAGGATGGAGAGACTGAGGAGTAGCGACTGCTGTCTGACTACATCCCAGGAGAGAGTACTTTCTCCTCTTTGTCTCTCTCTCTCTGGTGAGCGCATGTGTCCTCTGGCCATTAAAAAAGAAAATGTACCCCAAATCAGGGACAGTAGACCATATGACAATGGAATAAAAATGTTACAGACATGCTGAACGATGAAAGTAAAATATCAACAAATAAAGAATACCCATTTAACTGTGGACATGCATATTAAAATGAAGGTTTAATTAAGTCTTTTCAGATTAAGAAAACGAATAGTTCATCATGACCAGCTATGTACTCCAAGGAGTGCAAAATGATATTCATTAGGATGAAATAAATATTAAAAAGAGATACTTCTGTAAAAGCTAATTTTCTTAAAAGATAACTATCTTAGAAAGTAAACATTGTAACATTGTACATTGGAGTGTGAGTTATTCCTGGAACTAAAAACCATCTCACAAAAGCACAGTGTGTGCAACAAGAAGTGGGATTCTATTGTTTTTCAGTTGTAATTTCTTTCAATGTGGGACATCGATAATGTGATGTGGGATCTGGAGAATAAGATGTGTGAAGTAACTTTTGCAAGTGTGAAGTAGGAAGTAGAAAGTGTCAAGAATGGAGTGTGAATTTCAAAATGTAAATTGGAAACAATTAACTTTAAATAGTGTTTGATAAGCAAAGAATGCATATTGATAATCCTAGGATACATATGAACAAGTTGAGCCAAGGTGCCAATAGTAGAAATCAAACTGAATACTAAAACAATTTTTAATTAGTGTGAAGAAAGCCAGGAAAGAAGTAACAGAGATAAAGAAAAGCAGAAAGGGCAAATGGAAAACCAATAACAAGATGGCTAACTGAAATCTGCTTGCATTAATAATTGCCTAAAATATAAATAGACTAAAGAGTTTTATTAATTGCCTGAAATGGGGAAGAAAGCAACACTGAATAATTTGTTACCTATAATTCATACACTTAAAAAAAAGAAACACTACATGACTGAAAACATGCAGATTGTAAGCATGCATATCTCAGTTTTTCTTTACCTGAAAGTATATATATTTTACTCTCACTTTTCTTGTTGTTCTAGGATTCCAAAGAGGTCCCAACTATAACGTGTTTAGGTGTTGCTATCTGTCAAAAAATGTAGTCAATTATGCCTTTCAATACACCAAAAGAAACCATTGCTATGTTCTATGCGTTATTATTTTGCCAGAATCTATTAAGCGTGGTTTTTGTCTTCATGTTCTAAATTTCAGTAGTATATAATTTATTTCTTGCATAGTAACAATGGCACTGAGTGAGCATCCCCAGTTTAGATGTTTGCCTGAAGTTTATTCTCATGTCATACCAATATTTTACATATCAGACTCTACATTAGATTCAATTAATGGCTTTAGGAAAATAAATATTTGTATGGTTTTTTTTCTTGGTTTGTTGTGGGTGTGGATGTGTACAGGTATGAGGTGAACACCAAGGAATATCCTTTTTTAATTTTTATTTTTTATTATCATCCTAATCTTCTTTATATTACATTGGATTACATATAACTTTACAGTGTATTACATTGTTTTTTCAAAAGGGAATGCCATGCATGTCAGTCACTACAGAGACATTAATCTCCCCACTTCAGCATTCAATATCTTTTCTATGTTTTCCCCAATCATTATTTTTATTATTCTAATTATTTTTATAAAACAGTCAATTGTTATTTCTCGTTTTGCTTGTAAAAATACTTTGCCCATCATGAAATACTTCTCAGACCAATCCAGTTGAGAATATCCTTAAAGTAATACCTTTTCTAGAGCTTGTGTCTGAACAGGTATATAGAAGACACTATAACTTAATAATAAAATAAGTATCTGGGACCAACAGTTGGCATAATAGCTATGTCACTGGACTCCCATGTAGTCAACTGTGGTTCGAGTCCTAGACCTGGTGACTTAAACTCATACCAGACACATGTGCATGCATGCCCAAAATCTCGAGAGGAGAATGAAGAGAAGGGATTGTGGCATGGCCATTGCCTCTGGGGAGTGACTTCTAGCTTTCTGTCTCTCTGTTTCTCTCTGTCTTTCTGGCGAGTGCACGCGCCCTATAGCACAAACCTCTCCAAAAAAATAAAATAAATTAAAAAATAAAATAAATATTAAAATTTAATGAGATAGTATTATTGAAGTTATTTTATAAATTAATATGCCAAAAGATGGTGGATTTTTCTTTTCTATCTTTTTTTTTTTTTTTACCTTAGGTCTCATGTACTTGTGGGGAGAGGAAGAGAGAGAGAGAGAGAGACAGTGAGAGAGAATGCAAAAAATCCCCCCCCACCACCACATCCAGGGGAGATAGCCATGCTACAATCCCTTCCTTCTCCTCCATGTTCTCCCTGGGATCTTGAGCATGCACACACACCTGCCTGGTGTGACATTCAAACCACCAGGTCTGGGATTTGAACCATGGTTGGTCATGTGGGAATCCAGCGACCCTAACCATTATGCCATCTGCTGGTGCCAATATGGTAGATTTTAACAGAAGGATCATATGATATATATCCAGTAAGATACCATGATAGCTATGTAGCTAACAAAGTCTAAGATAATATTGTATTATTCATATTGTAATAGTAGTAGTAGAAACTTGCGTGTTAGAACAGTATGGATAGACTATTTCAAAGGTAACAAAAATACAGCAAAACACTGGATTTGTTTCCAGAATAACGCTAGAAAGTGCTCAAAACACAATTTTTCCCTTTAAAAATGAAGCAGAATGTTTAGTGATTAGGATGAAGCAGATGCAATTATTCTCAGAAATTAGAAGCCTTTGCAGTTGTCAGAACAAACCTAATTCCCGATGGAGTGGCTAAAGACAGTCGCCTTTTGTGCGTTTCATTACTAGAGGTGACCAATGAATGGCAATGGCTGCGATCCTGAACCTGCAGTTATACAGGAAAATGGATGACTTAAGACGCTCTTAGTAGTAATGATGGTTTTTCCAGAAGATGAGAGTAAAAGCTAAAGCAGCTGCAAGATGCTATGTTTGATGAGGGGGATTAGGACTTTCGAGAAGGAACACATCAGCGCTTTCATAAACCTGATAGGAGGATTACTTGAACTGCAGAAAATAATGGAGTGCTAGCTATCTTGCTACCTCCACTCCTTATTGATATGTGGGGGGGGTATGAAATTCATTCCTCACATGGTTCATTTCAATTAAATAATAATACGAACTGAGTTTTACCTTTTGTATTTAAGCAATCTAAAAAAAAATTGTTTTGAGAGGTTTTTGTTATAGGGTATTTGCGCTCGCCAGAAAGAGAGAGACAGAGAGATAGAAAGCAAGAAGCCAGACCCCCACCTCCCCACCCCCGGGAGATGGCCTCGCTGCACTTCCTTCTCCTCCATTCTCCTCTAAGGATCTTGGGCACGTGCGCACACGCACCTGGCGTGAGTTTAAGCCATAGTCGACTCCATGGGAGTCCAGCAACATAGCCATTATGCCTACTGTTGGTCCTGCAGTCTAAAATATTACTTGGTAATACGATGTGATTTGTAAAGCATAAGTGAAAATGAAGACCTCCCTGAAATGTGATCACAGCACAGCTATGCAAGCATTATGCTATACTCCTCAAACCACAGTCTCTTAGCCCATTAGATATCAGTAATGGAGATATAAACAGGAGTAATGATACTCTGGTTCAGTCCAAAAAAAATAATCCTGAGCCTATTATACCAAAATGTATTTACAAAAAGGTGAAATTCCAAGATTCTCATTATCAGAACAATGAATATGAGAGTGCTGATAATGGATGTATTTGTCATATGTAAATTGTTTTGTTATATATATGTGTGTGTATATAAAACTATTAAATGAGAACTTAACTGGTTCTCACAGTATTAAATAAAAACACCATCATCAGTAGATGGTACAGTGGTGATGGCTGTTACGACTGCGACTGCGGCTAACAGCTGGAGTCTGAGACCAGATGGCGTGAAAATCACACCCCAGTGCATGTGTGCACATCCCCCACATCCCACGAGGAGGACAGAGGAGGGACTGCAGTGTGGTCATCCCCCTTGGAGTGGGGGATGATTTCTCACTTTCCCTCTCTCTAGTGAGCGCATGTGCCCTGTGGCAAAACCCTAAAACAAAAGAAAACTGAATACCATTCAAGTACTTCTTACAGTTATGGCATAGTTCTGCTAAAGAAAAAGGAATTAAATAGACTTATAAGTAAATAGACTTATAAAGATATTATGAAATGAAATAGGATTTCAGAGAACTTTGATGCTTTTGAAAATTTATATTGGTGGAGAGGAAGGTTTAATAGAAAAGAGGTCAGTATTAGAAATAAGTGACTCCGGGACCAGCAGTTAACGTAATCGCTATGTTGCTGGACTCCCATGTAGTGATTTGGTTCGAGTCCTAGACCCGGCGGCTTAAACTCACGCCGGGCGCGTGTGCGTGCGTGGCCAAGATCCCAAGAGGAGAATGGAGGAGAAGGGATTGTGGCGTGGTCAACCTCC
>NW_006203281.1:133910-140654 GCF_000334495.1 Tupaia belangeri chinensis | reverse complement strand
AAAAAAAAAAAAAAAAGATAAAAGGAAGTAATTGGCTCCTTACCGCTAACCATGACACTTTTCTAAAATACCTGGTATATTTCCTGACACATGTGGATTTCCAATTAAATATTTTTATTGTTTATTGCTAATGTTGAATTTGAAAAATGATGTTTATCACTGAGAATTAAATGGTAGATAATTAAATGTACGTTCTTGAGTAGAAAAGGTAAGCCTGCTTGAAATGTTCTAAAACACTTCAAAAACTATAAATGTACACAGTCTAAACTAAATCCAGATTCTGAATTATGTGATTTAAATTTTTCACATTCATACATGACATTGTAAATGTACTCCACAAAACCAATACTATCCTGCTTTCGTGTAATGTCAACACTAATTTCTGTAGACTAAATATTTCATAAAAGAAAGATAAATTTTGGTCCGCAGTGGATGTAGTGTTTAAGATGCTGGACTACCACATGGCTTACTACACTTCGAGCCCCAGAACTGGCAACTTGAAAATCATGCATATGTAAATGTGTCCAAAATCCCAAGAAGAGAATGGAAGAGGGGAAGGGATTTTGGCACAGCCATCCCAAGGGAACTTTCTCACTTTTCCTCTCTCAGTTTCTGTCTCTCTTGCCAGTGAGCACAGTGATCTATGGCAAAAACTTAAAAAATAAATAAATAAATAAATAAGAAAAGAATGATAAAAGAGATTACAGATTTAAGATTACGTAAATGCAAAAAAATTTAAAATAGACCGTTTTTTATTTTTGCTGTAATTTTTCAGAACTGACCATTTAATGATTATCATGAAGTTTAGAAACCACTATTTGGAATCCTATTTTAATTTTCCATTTTGTTGAGTATTATTATGTTGCTCTTATCACAATATAATATTTAACTTTTTAGTAAAGTGTTTTCTTACTGCAAGAAACAAATATCTTAAGTTATACAAATATAAAGCAACTGTAGTTTTGGATATTGTGTGATTAAATTTACTAAAAAAGGAGAAACTCTTGCTTAAAAGATACATAAATATCACCAGTATACATGCTATGTTCACTGAAAATTCATTTATTTAAAACTCTTTCTAGAGGCCGACTGTGACTTGGTTTAAGGAAGAAGGATCACACTTGACCAAGCATGCAGTTTGAAGTCCAGAACTGGCAGCTTAAAACACACTGGTGTGTGTATGTGTACATTCGTACATGTGTGCCCTAAATCCTGAAAGGAGGGATACATGGATGAGGAAGGGATTGCGGCATGACTATTTTTTTATGGCATGGGAGGTGTTTTCACTCTTTCTCTCTCACTGTCTCTTTCTGACATGCACATGTATCCTCTGGCAAATGAAAATGAATAAATGGACAAAAAAAAGTAACATACTAAAAAACCCTGTCTCTTCCTGTGTGTTACTTTATTAGAAGAAAAAAAAAAAAACACACTTTGTTTCAAGAAGGACTTGGACAGTAATATAATGAACATCAGTAGTGGTGATAGTTGAAATGAGTTACAAGGTAGAGAAATTGTTCTATTAAAGACTTTTTAAGCTTATTTTTTTCATAAGGGAGAGAGAGAGAGACAAAGAGAGCGAGAAGCGATGGGTAGGTGACCAAGGGGTGGAGGTTGCAGCCTTGCAATCTCAGAAACTTCTTTTATGGGTACAATTGCATGACTACTATCTCACTATGTGGCTCATTTTTTTTTTTTTGACTTTACAATTTTTTTTTTTTTTTAGAGGTTTTTCACTGTAGGGCGCGTGCGCTCGCCAGACAGACAGAGAGAGACATAGAGAGAGAAAGCGAGAAATCACCCCCCAGAGGGGATGGTCACGCCGCAATCCCTTCTCCTCCATTCTCCTCTCGGGATCTTGGGCACGCACGCACACGCGCCCGGCGTGAGTTTTAAGCCACCGGGTCTGGGATGCAAACCGCAGTCGACTACGTGGGAGTCCAGCGACATAGCCATTACGCTAACTGCGGTTCCCTTGACTTTACAATTTTAACTACAGTCAACCAGCCCTGTCCTCTATTTATTTGTTGCATTTAATACTAATTTTTTCTCATATATTGCAATATATTTTTTTTTATAATGCTAAGTTGGAAAAATCCTCTTTGAAGTTTGTCAGAGATGCATATTTCATTACTAAATGATCTGAACACATTGCTAGCATTTATGCAAAGCATACGTTGGTTGTCACCTGGTTTGGTTTAAATTTGGATGTATTTGGACAAACATTAGCTCATGGGATAACTTAAACATCTCCACTAGCCCTTATTACACTCACACGACCACTGTGTAGTCTAATTAGCTATGGCCACAAAGAATAAGATTATTATTATTGAGCAAACCAGAACCACCATTGTAAAAAACAGATACATGTTCTTGGTGTCTTTCATTAAAGACACAAAGTAACTGTCAGTAATAACCACTGCCCAACTTTACCTTTTGCAGTTTCTTTTCAAGAGTTTTTTGGTTTTGATTTTGTTTTTTTGCCTTGTGTACGCTTGCCAGAGACATAGAGAGACAGAGACAGTGCGAGGGAAAGTATGAAATCAGTCCCCAGGGGGAATGGCCATGTCACAATCCCTTTTCCTCCACTCTCCTCCAACGATTTTGAGCATGCACACACACATGCCCAGCATAAATCTCAAGCCACAGGGTCCAGGACGACCTTGGCCCATTGGGTGCTTTCTCCCTCTCTCTTTGTCTCTCTGGTGACTGCACACAACCTCTGGCAACTAAAATAAATAAATACATTTGTAAAAAGGACTTTAACACAGTATTTAGAAATAGAATGGGAGAAAGGAAGAAAACCTATATGGAACCAGATTCTCTCTAAATTGTGCTATATAAATTGTGATAAATGCTATCTTAATCTTTTCTCTCCATTGCTAGATGCATTTCATGTTTTATTCATTTTCCCACTGAAACTTAAGCATCATGAGAGGACTGATAATGTTTTTCATTTTCTAATTTTGAAACAACTAGCAATGGACGTCCTGATACAAATGATTCTAATATAATCGCTGTGTCTACAATGAACAGTGCATTGAGATGGACTTCACCATTAGCTCCGACAGTTAAGGACCTTCATACTACATTGGTTTTATGACTTTTCCACAAATTTTAAATCTTCACAATTATGCTGACACAAGTGAAAGCATGAATTTTTCATTAAAACAGTATGAATGAATTTCATTTCCTTTGCTTCTTAGGAAATATGACAAGAAATTCTATACTATAGTTTCTAAAACTTACTAAGAAAATGCAGATTTCAGAATAAATATGCATACACAGCTTATATATGTGAGATTAAATTTCTTAAAATACGAATATTCCATATGATAGCATTGCCAAGATTTATTGGAAAAATGAATGTTCAAGTTAACTTCTATTATATTTTTCTTGCATCATCTTTTGTGTTTTATTTAATAAACGATTTTAGTGTTGTAGCTAATCCCCTTTAACAGCTAATTCTTTTTTCATGTTCTTGCTAATTTTTTTAATGGAACAAGACTTACAAAGAATTTTTTTTTTATTTAGCTTATTTCTAAAGGCTTTTCTCTCTTTATTGTCAATATGATGTTCCCTATGTCTGCTGAGTTTTTTTTTTTTTTTTCTTTAGTAGTCTAATACATCCAATTCCATTTAGGACAACGCTTGCCAAGTTAAGTCCTTTTACGGTTTCCAGATAATGAAGTGTTCATCAAACAGTGATAACTAGGAAGAGGTGACCATTTCTAATCCCTTTCAGGTGTATTTGTTGACCTTAGTAACTCAAAGCTGGTCCAAATCACAATTTCTGACAGCTGGGGCTTTTGAGCAGATTTTCTGAAATGTCAAATACAAGAAGGATATAGTTTTGAGATTCATCTGTATTTTCTCTAAGGAATGAGGTCACATTCTAAATCAAGATGGAAAGCCTGTGTTTCAATGAATTTCTTGAATAGAAATAGAAAAAGAAAACATATATTTTAAAGAGGATTATATTTCCAAACACTGTCTTGCTGATTGTTCAGAAACTTTACAAGCATTTTAGAAAAAACATGAAAAGGTCATTTAAATGTTTGTGATTTTACTTCCATCTTCAAAATATTTCTTGCATGGTTTTTAATACTATCAATATGAATAAACTTACCTGGTTTTGTAAAAAAAAAAACAAAAAGAAGAAGAAGAAAGAAAGAAATATGAATATGCTAGAAGCAGTGGACATGGTAGACCAGCTTTGGCAAGAATCTGACTGACTCTCACCAGCATGATAAATCACACCTTAATCTCTTCAACCAGCAGTGCCATTTTCATGCAACTCATTCCAATTAAATGACATTTCTTATTTATGTGGACTGTGTAAGAAGGTTTAGATACTTCTCTTTGTTCAAGGCTACTTATCATTTAGAAACAGAATTGGAATGCTTTGACACACCAAGACAGGATTAGACTTTCTACTGTTCACATGTAAAGATAGACATGATCACTTATTCTATGACAAAGAACTGACAGGACAAAGCTTCCTTTGCTAAGCAACCTGCATAGTCTTTAGGGGATGAATGCATGCTAAGATTTGTGATGAAAAAATTTTAAATAGCAATTGCTCTCAATATATTTCAAGGTGGGGAGAAGTTAATAAAAGCATTAACTGATAGAAATCACGGAAATGTACGGTTATGCGGTAACTGAAACATATTTCATTGGTGCCCATTAAAAAGCTTCGGTAAATTTTAACATAAAGAATTTCTTCCAAAATAAAAGAAACATTGCTTGTGTGTTTCATTTTTAACTGCCCCTTCACAATGCCAAAAAAGCTGTTCAAAGAAATCTAACAAAAATAGTACAAGGGATAGAGTGAACACAAAGATTGAATTGTATATTTTTGTTATTTGTAGTGATTTAGTCAACAGGATAATTTTATTAAATATATGGATTAAAAAGTTATTCAGACATACTTACAAGTAATATTTTTATATAAATACCTAGTAAATGAGTCAAAAATTCAAACTTGGATCCATGGTTTAAATGACTTTCAGTTTCATTTAGCTTCACTTATAGTGCTAATTGTTCATGGCATGAATACATTGTCTGTGATTGAAAATAGATATTAAAGAAACAAATTTAGGGAACAGCAAATGGCATAATGGTTATGTTGCTGGACTCTCATGTAGTCAACCAAGGTGCAAGTCTCAGACCTGGTGGCTGAAAACTCACACTGGGAACCTGTGCATATGTGCTCAAATTCTTGAGAGGAGAATAATGGAGAAGGGACTGTGGTATGGCCATCCCCTCATAGGGGTTATTTCTTGCTTTCTGTCTATCTCTCCAGAGAGCACACATTCCCTATAGCAAAAATCTCTAAAAACAAAACAAAGAAAAAGCAGCTAATTTATGTACACATTTATGGTTTACAATATGCAGCTTTCTATATAAACACTTAAGAGGGACTGTCTTCAAGTTGTAAGTAGAAATCACCAAGCATGTGGGGATTTCTTGATTTCAACACAAGAGGTACTTGAAGTATCCTCACCAGGAAGTATCAGTTCCTCTTGAAACCCTAAGTATTAGCCACAACCAAATATTTTCATATAACATGTTTTCATATAAGATATGAGCCATAAAGAGAAGTTGAGAAAAAACAGCAGCTATTAAACAGAAATCATAACTGCTACAATATCTGCTTCTGTAGCTAATCTTGAAGCCTAAATTGGAAATTATAGCTGTGTTCCTTTCTATAGGCATCTTTTCCACGTTCTCTTTAAGCTCTCTGCCAGCAAGCCCGTTGGATTAGTTCTTGGTGAGAGAATACAAACTTTATTCTCATAGAATCTGAATCTTGGTGGCCTTGCCATTAACTAACTGGTAAGATTTTTTTTTTTCATGGGTTTTTGTCTTAGGGTACATGTGTTCACCCAAGAGGGACAGATAGACACACGGACATAGTGAGAAGAAAAGTGAGAAATCACCCCCTGAGGGGACGGCCACATTGCAATTCCTTCTTTATTCTCCTCCTGGGATCTTGGGCAAGCACGCACATGCACCCAGCATGTCTTTCAAGCTACCGTGTCTGGGACTTTAACCTTGGTTGGCCATATGAGAGACCAGTGACGTGACTGCTATGCCATCTGCTAGTCCCAATAATTTTTTTTTACTGGTCAATAGTTTAGTTTAAAGGATCAATAATGAACAGCTCATTGAATCTCCTAAATTTTACATATGATCCTGCTTGTCCCTAATACTTATGGTGACAAATATTTTTCTGCTCATTATTAGAATCATTTACCCTCTCAGCTAAGTGGCTACAGGACAGTCTTAAGTCCATTTTACATGCATCTGTGCCTCACTGGTGGACACACTCATCCCTTGGTCATTTTGTTCTCACAAACCTTTCCAAAGAAAGATCATAGCAGAGTGGTCCATCTCAATTCCAGTCCATGGTGAGTCATGCCTGCTGTCTCTGGGAGCAAACGCATCATATATTAGCCACTGGTTTAAAATAAATGCCATGCGACATAAATCATTCCATTGTATGATTTGCCCTTTCATTTCATACCAAAATTTGACTTCAATGCCACATTCCAGTTTTCTTTAAGATCACTGTTTCTGGTTGAAGGGAAACCTGCTGACATTACGACGCTTAATGGGTATAAGCATATTATTACATTTCTCTTTAAAAATAGCCTTATTGAGCTGGGATTAGCATACAATAAACTGCATGTTAAGGTGTAAGGTGACTGACACATTTTGATAAATCTAATATATATA
>NW_006203281.1:121250-132717 GCF_000334495.1 Tupaia belangeri chinensis | reverse complement strand
GAGGTATGGTTTGACAGGTAAAGAGGTGGCAAAGTTAGTACAGGCACTAGTTCGTACAGGTACTGTGAGGACCTGAGCCACCTACTTATAGAGACTATTTGTCCTTTTAGGACCCATATTGGCAAAGTCATGTTTAAGGTAAAAGACAGGCTACATATTCTACCAGATTATACATGTTTTACCTTAAACTCGGGTGCCACTCTACACATATAACTTCATAGTCAGTGTGTCTTAGACACTATATTTATGAAGAGTGACTAGAGATTTACAGTCTCTTAGTGTCCCCTAATTAGAAGTTTAGCTTTTACTAGGGCTTATTATCAAGCTACAAGCTGGCATTCTTTCAAAACCCTCCTAATCTGTACTGAGATTCTCCAAATGGGACTCACCAGAGACTCCATGCAGAATCTATCAGTCCCACAGAGGCTTTTAACACCATTCAATATGATGAATCACGAAGCAGGACAGCTTGCACCACAGCTTGAATCTGATGCAGAGACGTCTTTTGCTTCAAGACCCACTAAAAATTGGCAGCCCTCATGGGTTGCCTGATAAATGGACTAAGTAGCAGAGCCAAATGTAGACACTCCAAGACTTTTGCCTTGATTTCATGGTGAGCAGAGCAAGGGGACTCATTTAAAAAGGACATTTCATCATCCCTTCAAATTCAGGTATCTTGGTTGATCAGCATCCTTCTCAATTGTACCATGACAAAGAGAAGAGATACTGATGCCAAGCTCCATCTTAGTCTAACATAAAGTATTACTTTTTACTAGCTGATGGAAATTCTAAAAACATCTGCATAATAGGTGCCAGGGTTTGTGCTTTATGAATAAAGACACTATCTGAAGAGTTATAATTTCCATTACCAAATATGAATGGCATCATGTTGTCCCCAGAATTCTTCATGATGTATGGATTTATCACTGATCAAAAGATATACATAGAGACAAAGTAGAACATATCAACTCTGAATCAATGTATTTTTTTGTTGTTGTTTTGTTTTAATTTGCTATAGAGCACATGTTCTTGTCAGAGAAAGTGAGGCAGAGGTGAGAAAGCACTTCTCAGGAGAGATGGCCATGCTGCAATTCTTTCTCTTTCATTCTCCTCTTGGGTTTTTGGCATACCTGCACATGCCCCCAGTGTGTTTTTCAAGCCTCTAGGACCAAGATTTGTACCGTACAGCCATCCATATGGGATCCATCTGCCTTAATCACCACGGTGGCAGCCAGTTTCCTCAAGGATTTTTTTAAAATCATTTACAAATTTTTCATTTACATTCAATTACTGTATACTTTGTGAGGTGCAATATGGTTTTTTTTTTTCCACAACATGGATGCAGTGTGTGATAAACAGATCAAGAATACTGCAGTAGTCATCTTCTTCAAAAAAGAGCATTACCTGTGCTGTCCACCTTTGATATTTGTTCTACTACGGCAATGCCTCTTTTCTTACTCTTGTGGTATACCATTCCATAATCTATTTGTCATGCTTTCTGTGCCTATTAAATGTGTTTTTTTGAGTCCATATCCTCATTCCAAATCCTTTGTTCAGTCTCTGGTTAGTCAAGGATTTGGTTATACACTGATTAAACACAGAATGTAGTATTATTATGATTTACTTGATTTGTAACATGTGAACAATTTCAGGGGCTTCTTAATAGCTCTTTCTTCCTGTTATTATGCCACAGGTTAGTTCATTAATGTGGGGACTCTACCAGTGGCTGCATACATCAAGTTCAGTTACATTTTCTGGGATGGAGAGAACAATGAGATGGCTCTGCAGCCACATGGACCCACTGTTGGAAAGACTGACATCAACACTTCATCCACAACTATTCTGACTAGTAGGCCACTGTGGTATCTTGGATTTTTGAAGATCAGCAGAAACTCAGAGTAGGTACATAGTATTGTCAATTTACATCATTTATATCGTTTCCCAGTGCACAGTACCTGGTAAGTGGCTACGAGTCTCTGAAATAAAGGCTTTGGAAAATAGTCTCAGGACTTTTTGTGTGGACTTGATGCTGGACTCTTCCTCAAAAGCACCTTGCCTTCTTCTGAGTGAGAAGTTCATTTGGTATATTAGTATACTAGTTTCTTAGGGAGGCCATGGAAATTATCACAAGCTATAGGGCATATAACATTCAAATTTTGTCTCTTATAGTTCTGGTTGACTAGATGTCCAAAATCAAGAAATCAGCAGCATTGATTCCTTATGGATGCTGAGGGGGAACCTGTCCCATGCATCTTTCCCAGCTTCTAAAGAGAAGTTTCTGGAAATTTTTGGTGGTTCTTAGCTTCCATCTGCATCACTCTGATCTGTCTCTGCTATGGTTTGGATAGTAGCTTGTTTTCCAGTGGTTCTTGTTTTGGACTTTGGTCCCCAGTATAACCATGCTAGGAGGAGGTGAGACATTAATGAAGTGAAACTTAGTAGTTGGTGTTTGGATCATGGAAGCGTCACACTCATGAATAAGTTAATGCTATATACCAAAAGGGAGTGCATTTTTTTTTTTTTTTTTTTTTTTTTAGGCAGGGGTGTTTTTTTTACAGTTTTTTTTTTTTTTTTTTTTAGAGAGAGAGGTTTTTGTTACAGGGCCGTGCACTCACCAGAAAGACTGAGACAGAGAGACAGAAAGCGAAAAATCAGCCTCCAGGGATGGCCACGCCAAAATTCCTTCCCTTCCCAGGATTTCGGGCACTCACACACACCCAGAGTGAGTTTAAGCCACCGGGTCGGGGACTAGAACTGCAGTCAACTACATGGGGGTCTGGTGACAAAGTCATTATGCCAACTGCTGGTCCCAAAGAGAGCACATTCTTACTCCCACAAGAAGAGTTTATTCTCACAACCATGTGCTTACAAAATAAGAATCGCCACATGTCTTTCTTTCTCTTCACATGTTCACTGCTTATTCTTCTTTACCTCACCAGATTGTGACAGAGCAGAGGCCAGCCAGGGACTCATGCTCTTGAACTTTCCAACCACATAATAGTGAACTGAATAAAACTCTATTCCACATGAACTACCCTAAGAGAGTCCTGGTGTATAACACAATAATGAACTGTAATAACCTCCATCATCACATGGTCTCTTGCCATGTCTCTCTCCTGTCTTTGTGTATCTAAAAATCTCTCTCTCTATGAGGACAATGCCCAGTAGGTTAGAGCCCACCCTAATCTTGCTTAACCTCATCTCAACTTGATTGCATCTGAGAAAACACTACTTCCAAATAATGTCACATTTATAGGTCCTGAGAGGCCTTCAACATACCTTTTTAAAAATGCAGTTTGAACCACAACAGTTGTATCAGCACTGCAAGATGTAATGTAGCCACTTTGAGCTACTGCAGTAGAACACAAAGTGGTGAATGTAGAATGGGTCAGGAAAGACAAATGGAAGACAAATGGAAGTATACCTGTCAGTTCAATAGAATGTCCAAGAAAGGAGAGTCTAAGCAATCAGATGACCTGATCAAAGATTGATTAACTGCAATAGCAAATTTATATTTACATTATATGGGAATTATAGTATAATACATTCTCTCTCTCACACACACACATATGCACACACACATACACAGAGAGTGTTAAATGATTAAACTATTGAATTTATAATTTTTCAAGTAGTAAATTTATTGTACTATACTTTTTGGTTTTATATTTTTGCTCTAATACTACCTGGCGGAAATTTTGGTAGTGATGGAACTGTTCTTTTATCCATGGGTTGTTATAATTAATCTAGGCAATTGACACACTGACAAGAATTAGGACACAAAACCTTGATAATACTCTGGTTTATTTTACTTTCAGAAAGTGAGCAAGATTGTTTGAGACAGATTTGTCTAGTTGACATTTAGTCAATATACCTTATGGCCATACAGTTGTTTATGGGTGGCATCCTTTGTGATTGGTCGGTGCTCATTTCATACTTGCTATTAATTATTTTGGCTGGCGTATGTGGTAGTTTGCTTTTCAAATTAAACATCTGGAATAATGGTGAATGTATATCTTTCATACCCAAGAGATACACAAAGTTGGACATTTGATGTGCTTTCTGCCCACCATCAGTTTTTAATTTCACTATAGTGAGGATGATTTTGTATGACATTTAGAGAATTTCCTCTGACTAAGTGACATAATGAATATAATCCCAGAGGTATTGGTCCAGAAAGGGCTACATGATACATGTTTTCTAGAGTTTTGTGTGTTTTTTTGTTTCTTTATTTTGTTTTGCTTTTGTTCTATGTTTTGCATATGTTCATTGGTGAGAGACAGAGAAAGAGAAAGTGGGAAATCGCTCCCTCACAAAGGGTTATGGCCACACCACAATCTTATCTCCTTCATTCTCCTCTCAGGATTTTGGTCGTGCACACACACACACACACCTGGTGTGATTTTCAAGTTGCTAGGTCTAGGTCTTGAACCGCACTTGGCTATGAGGGAGTCCAACACCTTAACCACTATGCCACCTGCTGGCCCTTTCCATTCATTATAACATGAGAACACTGAAGACATGACATCTCAAATTAGGAGAATGCTGAAGTTTAGGACCCTTAAACCACAATTCCTAGCTAACTGGAGATTAATAATAAATAAATAAATAAACCAATAAATATATAAACAAATGCATACACCTAATTCTCCAAATGAATAATACCTAATATGGAAAGTGTCAGAAATCTACAACTTTGTATTCTTTCATTCATGCCAAAAATAAACTTATTTCAGGACATAAAGACTATTCATAACAATAGATTGCCCTTCGGGTTAAGGTTGTCTGATAAGTTTCCCTGACTTTAAAATTAAAATATCAGGCTATCCGGTGATATAGTTGGTTAAGCCAGCTGAATCCCACATGGCTGACTGTGGGTTCCAGTGTTGGAAGGAGTGGCCTTGAAAACACATCATGCTTGTACGCATGTGTGCCCAAAACCTTAAGAGGAGACTAGAGAAGGGATTGTGGTACGACTATGTGCACTGGGTATGCTTTCTCAGGTCCCACCTCTCTGTATCTCTCTGCTGAGTGTGCACATCCTACAGCATATTAAAATAAAATCAAAATGTCTTGACTGAATAGCAAAATGAAAATAGATTCATCCAACTGCATTATTTTTATACCTAATTTAAAATCAGTATTTCACTTTCCTTGAACTCTTGGCTCATTAAGTTCAGGGCATAGAAGTAGCAAGAGATCTGACATTAAAAAGTTGAGGAAGAAATGATAGCTTCATGGATAAAGAACTATCTCCTTTTTCTGCTGAAAGCATAACACCTGAACAAAAGTTAAATACAGAATGTGTGTGTGTGCATGCATGCATGCGTGTAAGTTTCTAAATATAATATATCCATTTTCTGAAATATTGCCCAACAACACATTCGATGTTTACTGTAACATAGAGTCTAACATTCACATCTGGTCTAAATTGGATTTAGAGAGCAAGGACATTTTAAAAATATTTACCTCATTCTTTTATTTCCTAGAGCATTTATATAGCCAATATTTTCTCCCTATTGTGTACAAGAAGCTTGGCTTAGTAAGTTAGGTAACTTCCAAAGAGATATGTTAATGGCCACTTCTCTTGACTGATTCCTCCAATGAACCTGCAAACTGATTTTTTCAAGAATGTCAACTCTAACAATATTTGTTTTGCCAAATTAAGATACTTGTCTTCAACTCCATTTTAATGGAAACCTCATGTCTCCAGGAATGTCATCCTAGTGTTCCCTCAATGTCCATACAAATAATAAGATATATTAATAACTCATCTCAAGGTTCCTCTTTTTAAACACTCTAGCCTCTGAAACCACCCTCTATTTCTGGGAGTTAAAGTTTGTAATTACAAGACATTAGTTCAGCCCATTGTCTTCTCTCCAATTGTATCATCTCATGGTTGTGGTGCTCCAAGTTTAATTTTTTTGTTTTTTGATGTTTTATTTTTTTTGAGTAATAGATCACTCTAGCCTCTGAAACCACCCTCTATTTCTGGGAGTTAAAGTTTGTAATTACAAGACATTAGTTCAGCCCATTGTCTTCTCTCCAATTGTATCATCTCATGGTTGTGGTGCTCCAAGTTTAATTTTTTTGTTTTTTGATGTTTTATTTTTTTTGAGTAATAGATAAACTTTTCTTAACTGTGCCTTTATTTCTAAAAAATGAATAGCATTTTGGCTGATTTAAAAATGATTACCAGTTAGAGGTGGTAGGTGGTGTGATTTTGAAGGGTGCTGGACTCCAATATGTCTCTCTCTCTCTCTCTCTCTCTCTCTGTATGTGTGTGTGTGTGTGTGTGTGTGTGTGTGTGTGCATGTGTGTGTGCATGTCTGTCTCTGGCATGTGCATGTGCCCTATAGTAAAAATCTCTCTAAAGATTAAAGAAAAAGAAAGAAGAAACCAAAAAGAAAGAAAGAAAAAAGGAAAGAATGAGAAAGAAAGAAAGAAAGAAAGAAAGAAAGAAAGAAAGAAAGAAAGAAAGAAAGAAAGAAAGAAAGAAAGAGAGAAAGGGGGAGAAAGAAAAAGAAAGAAAAAAGAAAGAGAGAAGAAAGAAAGAAGAAGAAAGGAAGAAAGAAAAGAAAGAAAAAAAAACAAAAAAGAAAGAAAAATAAATATAAGAAACATTGAACGAAATTTTAAAATAAATTAGGTAGCACCAAAAAATGCACAGTTTTTCCACCTTATTATAATATCACTTTCAAGAAATTTGCAGTTGAGTTCAATATAGAGTTTATGTCCTTATTTGAACAACTCCAGTACATATATGCTCTTTATGAATACTTTTAAAGATCTTTAAAGATAGTGCTTATAGCTGCATGTATGCAGCTATACATTAACTGCATTATTTTTACCATTAGGAACCTATTTACTGCTTCTGTGCATTATCTTTCCATTTCCAGGATATGTTAGGAAATCTAAATTTAGTTGGACAGCTTCTCTCTATGTCATGATCCTCCAACCTCACCCTCTAGAGTAGCTGACACTACAGGCATTGACTCTACTTTTAAGGTGGGCTAGGAATCAAACCCAGATAGAATTGATATGGCTATTGACTTCAGAGTGGATTCAGTGGCTCTAGAAAAGTTTCAAGTAGTTCTTGGTGTTCTAATCTCCTGTTTATGTGTTCTTATTTTTACAAGCATTCCCCTGGAACATAAATTTTATTTTAGAATCAGACTTGAGTTCCAGTTCTGGTTGTACAATTCTCCTGTCTACAGCTATTAAAATTGTTTTATTTTTGGAGAGGTTTTTGCTATAAGGTGCATGTGCTCACCAGGAAGACAGAGAGACAGAAAGTGAGAAATCACCCCCTGAGGGGGGATGGCCATGCCGCAATTCTTTCTCCTCCATTCTCCCCTTAGGATTTTGGGCAGGCACACATATGTGCCCAGAATGAGTTTTAAGCACCGGGTCCAGGACTCGAACTCCGGTCGACCTCAGGGGAGTTCAGTGACATAGCCATTACGCTAACTGCTGGTCCCGGATATTAAAATTGCTTTGATATCACTGTTGAGGTGATACAGAATTTACATCCCTGGACACAACACTCATGGGCTTTGATACATAGAGCTGTAAGTTTTGTGAGACAGTGCTTAGTAAAATATAACAGAGGCAAATTCCAAATTGAGGTGTCCACCTGAACAAAAAGTCTTAAGACACGATTCATTGAATCAGAACAGTTTTGTGAGACAGTGCTTAGTAAAATATAACAGAGGCAAATTCCAAATTGAGGTGTCCACCTGAACAAAGTTTTAAGACATGATTCATTGGATCAGAACATAAGCATATCACACTGCAGACATCAGATAGAAAACAGAGTGTAGAGTCGAAATTCTCTCAATCACTGGCTTTCAGTCTCAAGGATGTGGATTCAGCCATGGTAGAGAAGAAACAGCTAAGAATTTCAGGCTACATCTGGAAGCTTGCCTCACTATTTACATCAAAGACCCTCGTCATACAGTTACTGAAGGTTTTATAAGAGTATCAAATGTGATTATATATGCTTTAGTTTTTCTACAGCACTATAACAAATTACCACAAATATAATGGGTTAAAATATTACTAATTGACAGTTGTGTAACTCGGAAGTCTGACACATTGTCTCTGGGTTCTGGATTCAGCATGTCACAAGGCCAAAATGAAGGCCAAGTTAATATCCACAGTCTAGGGGGAAATCTGTCTCCAATCTTCCTCAGGTTGTTGGCAGGGTTCAGATCCTGTGGCCACATTACTGAAGCCCCTGTTTAGCTTCTGTCCCTTGGGGAATATGTTGCATCCTTTGGTATGTGATCCCATCCATCTTCAAGCCTGCCACAGCATGTCAGATCCTTCTTTGTGTTTTCGATCTCTGATATTAAAGAGTTCATGTGTCTTAAACAGATTGGTGTGCATAGAGGCTCATTGAGATAATATTCTTTTCTTAAATGCAACTACACTATATAATACAATCTCGAGTGAAATTCTTCCAGTTTACAATCCTGGCATTATGGAGGATGTACATATTATTGTGAGAATGGGAAATAATGGAGGAAATAGCTTATATTTTAATAGCCACAATGTACATAAAATACTCTTTAAAATAATAGAGTCCTGATTAAGTTATCGGGAACAAATGCTTCACATATATTCAGACATCATGAGTGGAAGAATATGTAGTTTTATATTGTTCTCCATCTTACAATTAATACTATATTTTATTTATATTTAGTTATAATACAAAGCATTAATTAATGCTGTACTTAATTATATTAAATAATTTAATTATATTAATAATTCACAATTAGAGAATTAGTGAATTCTCTAATTCTATATATTTCACAATAACAAATCACATTGTATTAAGTGTTGATAAGTCCTGGGGGAAAGTTACTTGGGTTCTTCTATGCTTTAGAACTGTGAAGTGAAACTTAATTAGTATGTGTGATACATAGCACTGCTTGAATTTTATCAATTATATTGAACAGTTGAACGGAAGAGTAGTTTTATGTTGTTCTCTGTGACAATGACTCCTACCTTGACCAAACTTTAGTCAAACTCCTCCTAATCTTCTCCCCAACTTTCCTCAGCTCCTAAACTTCCATATCCAGTTTTACATTATCAAATTTTAGGAAGAGTCCTGCTAAATTGGTCAAACCAAAATTTTCCATCTTTGTAATCTGATCATCCTTATGATTTGGTGTTGTTTCTCATTCTCTACCAGCCCCCGATGATGCCTGGTCCATGTTTGTCAAGAATATTAGGAAATTTAGCCAGAATTCCCCCCCCCCTTATTCCTGATGATTCCTCTTAATTTTCCTTCTGATATTATCACCCTGTTCCTTTTTTTGAGCTCAAGCTACCTCCGCTATTGCAAAACCTCACCACAGTGTGTTCCCTATACTTATCTCTAGAGTCCTTGGGGAAAAACGTTTGCATTATGATTTTTTATTTTTGCCAAAGAGAGACAGAGAGAAAGGGAGAAAGTGAGAAAGCACTCCTTTCCCCCACCATGGGACATGGTTACACCATAATACTTCTCCTCCATTTCTCTCTCTTTCTGGGATTTGGGGTAGGCACACAAACACACCATGTGTTTTTTAAGCTGCTGAGTCTGGGACTCAAACCTCACAGTTGGGCATGTGGGATCCAGTCACCTTAACAATCAGGCCACAGACTGTCCCACCTTACTACTCTTTAACGGATATAGTGAGTGTATCTTTTTTAACATCCATAACAGTCTTGATTTTCTAACATTTATTGGGGACATTGTTGCTAATAGTATTAGTAGGCTAGTTTATCCTAGTCCACATTTTCATTGAAAACAGATAGAAAATCCATCATTTCAATAAAAAGCAAAAACTGAAACACAAAAACTGTTTGAAGACATCACAGATTTACCAAGGCAGTGAGAATGTGTGGAAGCAGACCAAGGGGAAAGGGAGGCACAAGGAAGAAGACACGGCTTTTGGCACTCCTTTTCTCCAAAAGGCATCTGGTAATTTCCAAAGTCTTCCCTATTTTTTCTTTACAGAAAGGAGATTCCAGAGGTGCTTTCTATAGTGAAGGAGAAAATTATGTCTCTGTTACATAAAATGATCTATGCGTTTATCTAAAACTGCCCACAATTTTTCATAAGTGTGTACATGTGTGCATGTGTGTATAAGGGCAGAGTGAATTCTCTAATTGCACTTAATTGTTTCTACATTCTTTTTTATACATTTATTTATTTCTTATAAGAGCAAGAGATATATAGAGACAGAGACACAGAGACAGCACCCTCAGTCAGATTTGGACACTGCAATTCCTTCTCCAACCCAGCTTCAGCTCCACACCCTGCACATGCCCTACATCCTCAGGGAGGTATCTGGATGCAAACCTGGAACCATCTCATGATGACACTCTGCAACACTATTAAAATAAATAAAAACCACAATATTGCCACCACATAGATTTCACCAGTTTCACTTGCACTCACTTCTATGTGTGTGTACACACAAGTATTTAGTTCTACACCGTTTTCCCAATTGTGTAGAACCATGTATCAATCACAAGTGTCAAGATATGCAATCATTCTATGAACATAAAATGTCTCATTTTGTCCTTGTATAACCCCATGTTTCTTTGGCATCCAGTCCTAATAAAAAACTCCTAGAACTATTCATTGGTCTCCCTTTTCTTATTTTTGTCACTTCAAATATCTTTTCTTAATGAAATGATCTGAATTGAGCCTTTTGGGGACGGTCTTTTTGTATTCAGCTTAATTCCTAGAGTCATCCAAGCTTATGCATATGTTCATGCTTCCTTTCTTGTCGCTAAAGGACAACCAAATTGACACCGTAATAGTTTTAGTTTACTGCAATAAGTGTGTTATAAATATTTATGTTCAGTTTTTTGAGTGAACACAAATTTTTCTTCCTTTTTTTTTTTTTTTTGAGAGGTTTTTCCTGTAGAGTGCGTACACTTTTCAGAAAGACAGAGAGAGACAGAGAGACAGAATGTGAGAAATCACCACCCCACCCCACCCCTCGGGGAGGGATACCCACGCCACAATCCCTTCTCCTCCATTCTCCTCTTGGGATCTTGGGCACGCATGCACACGTGCCCAGCGTGAGTTTAAGCCACCAAGTCTAAGACTCTAAGCATGCACACCTACATGTTAGTCCAGCAATAAAGTCATTACGCCAACTGCTGGTCCTGTTTTCTTCTTTCTTAAAAGAAATGCTAAAAATACCTAATTGCTATGTCATATATTAATTCAATGACTAGTTGTATAAGAAACTGACCAACCATTTTTTAAATTATCTATAAAATTTTATATTTTCTATATTTCCAAAAATTTTGGTTGTGCTATTTTTAATTTTAGCCTTTTGATAGGTAGTGATATTTCATTGTGAATTTTATTTACATATCCTTAATGGCTTATGAGAGTAAATATGATTTTTTTCAAAGAACTATTTTTTAACTTTATTTACTTATTTATTTTAATTTT
>NW_006203281.1:120288-121226 GCF_000334495.1 Tupaia belangeri chinensis | reverse complement strand
AGAGAGAAGGAAAGTGAAAAGCAAGCCACCAGGTCTGGGACTCAAACTTTGGTCAGCCATGTGGGAGTCTAGTGCCCTTAACCACCTGGTCTCCAGTTGGCCCTAAGGGTAAATTTCTTTTTATCTGTATATTTTCCATCTGTATGTGCTCTTTAGTGAATTGTCAGTTTATATTTTATGCTCATTTTCTAATTTTTTAATTGAGTTATAAAATTCTTTATATATTCTTAATTCTACTCCTGTCTCAGGACTAGAGTAGAAACACATATGGAAAAGACTTTCCCAAATATTCTTCTTGGTCTCTAGTTTATCTTTTAATATTAGCAAAGACTTTTGTAGAAAAAGCTTATAATATTAATGAGATCTACTTTAACAGATTTGCATATTAAGGCCCAAACTTTTGGAATGCATTCTATGACTTCTTCACCTATGCCTGGATCTTGAAATTTATTCACATAGATTTTTTTTTTCCTAAGAGATTTACGGTTTCATGTTTTATTTCAGTTCATGATCTATTTTAGTAACAAATGTGAAGTTATTTTTGTATAGAATTTTATGCTTTGGTTTTTTTGGTCATATGGATTTTCAATTATTCCTCCATTCCTTGAAAGGTATTTTTCTTCCATTGAATTGCTTTGTACTTTGATCAAAATCAGTCAGATGTGTTTTTTCAGGTCTATTTCTAGGTTCTCTGTAGCATTCCATTGATCTGCATGTCCATCCCTCCTCCAATACCTCAGTCTTGAATATCGAAGCTACATACTAAATCTTAAAACTAGACAGAGTGATTCCTCAGATTGTATTCCCTGTTTTAAAAACCTGGTAGTTTCTCTAGATCTTTGTCTTTTTTTATAAGTTTTAGAAGCATATATACATTTTTATAAGCTTTAGAAATTATACATATATATATATATATATATATATATATATAAACCCCA
>NW_006203281.1:118198-120230 GCF_000334495.1 Tupaia belangeri chinensis | reverse complement strand
TCACGCCGCAGTCCCTTCTCCTCCATTCTCCTCTCGGGATCTTGGGCATGCATGCACACGCGCCCGGCATGAGTTTTAAGCCACCGGGTCCAGGACGCGAACCGCGGTCGACTACGTGGGAGTCCAGCGACATAGCCATTACGCTAACTGCTGCTTCCCTAAATGAGATTAATTTTTTTTAAATCTTATACCATCTGACCTTGCTGGCTGAACTTTCTCATTAGTTTTAGTTTAGTTAAATTAGGTTTTATTTTAATTTTGCCAAAGGATGTAAACACTCACTGTATAGAGAGAGAGACAGAGAGACTGAGAGAGAAGAGAGAGAAATGCAGAAAGTATCTCCCATGGGGAATGACCACAACACAGTCCTCTGTCTTTTATACCTCCCTCCTTTCAGGAATTTAGGCTTGCACACATGCCAGGTATGTTTCCTAAGCTTCCAGGTCTACAACTTGAACTGCACAGTTGACCGTATGGAATCCAGCTGCCCAAACCACCAAACCATGGACTGGCCATGTAGCTTCTTGTCTGTAGATTCCTTAAGATGTTATATGCAGTCATGTCCTCTGCAGATAAACACAGTTTTATGTCTTTATTTTCAGACAGTATGCTTTTTCGTTTCTTTTTCTTGCATAAGAGCAGTGGCTAGGACTTTAATTACTATGTTTAGTAAAAGCAGTAAGAGTGGACATTCCTTGTTATGTCTGGGGGAAACAATTCAGCCTTTCACCACTAAGCATAATATCTTTTTTTTCTTCTTTATCTTCACTTCCAACACAATACATCTCTAGATATAAATCTCTTTAAATTTCCTCTGATTGGGTTTCTCACTTAGCTTCTCAAATATGTAAGTTTCTGTCTTTCACCAAACTTTTTATGTCTTTATTTTCAGACAGTATGCTTTTTCGTTTCTTTTTCTTGCATAAGAGCAGTGGCTAGGACTTTAATTACTATGTTTAGTAAAAGCAGTAAGAGTGGACATTCCTTGTTATGTCTGGGGGAAATAATTCAGCCTTTCACCACTAAGCATAATATATTTTTTTCTTCTTTATCTTCGCTTCCAACACAATACATCTCTAGATATAAATCTCTTTAAATTTACCCTGATTGGATTTCTCGCTTAGCTTCTCAAATATGTAAGTTTCTTTCACCAAACTTGGGAATTTTCTGGGTGTTATGTCTTTAAATTCTCTTTTAGCCTCTTTTTCTTCTTCTTTTCATCATCTGAAATTCTAACAATACAAACGTTGCATATTTGGTATTATTTCACAGGTTCCTCAGCTCTGTTCAGTTGACTGCAGTCCCATCTTTGCTCCGTTGTTCAGACTGATGAACGGTATCCATCTGTCCTCAAGCTCGTTGTTTCTATTCTCTGTCATCCCCGCTTGACCATCAAGTATATCCAGTGAGTCACTAACTCTCTCTTCTAGTTCTCAGTGCTATAACTTTCAATTTGTTCTTTTTATTTATTACTTCAATTTCTTTCCTCAATTACTTACATTTTCATTTGTTTCAAGAAGACATTTCATTGACTGTTTACTAATTTTTCTTTTTAATAGAGAGGGTCTTGCCGTGTTGTGATTCTCTAGCCTCAGCCTCCAAGCTGGAACTACTGTGCATCCAAATGCTTGGCTTCTTTCTAGCTAGTTTTGCTATGATGCTTAGACCAGCCTTAAGCTTGGCTTGTGATACTCCTGCCTCAGCTTTTTCTACTCACTAGGATTACAGGCAAATGCTACCCAAATGCTGACCTTTAGGTTGTACCAGAAATTAAACCTAGGCTTCCCATGTGATCCAAGCCTGCAGAGCATAGCATCTTAGCAGCAGCACTGGGCTTAACAATTTTTTAATGATTGCTTTAAAATCCTTATCAGTTTGGGGCTAGCAGGAGGGATGGAGGTTGAGACACTGCATCCCACATGGCTGACTGGTAGTTCCAGTCTCAACCAAGTGGGTTTGAAAATCATATCAAGGGTGGGTGTGTGAGTGTCCAAAATCTCAAGGAAACGATGATCATCGTTTGGCCATTCCT